>NW_027325096.1:300000-577942 GCF_028372415.1 Notamacropus eugenii
GCATTTAGGGTTAGGATTAGGGATAGGGTTAGGTTTATGTTTAAGGTGAGCGTTAGAATCGAGTGCATTTAAGGATAGTGTTAGGGTAAGAGTTAGGTATAGGGTTAGCTTTCGTAGAATCGAGGGTCAGTGTTCGGGTGAGGGTTAGGGTTAGGATTAGGGTTAGAATCAGGAGCATTTTTAGCGTTAGGGTTGGGATTTGGTCAGGGATTGAGTGCATTTAGGGCTAGGGGAGGAGTTGGGTTAGGATTAGGGTTAGGGTTTGTGTTGGTAGAATCGAGGTTTTGGGTTAGGGTTAGGGTCAGGAGAGCATTTAGGGCCATAATTCAGAGCATTTGGGCTTAGGGTTAGTGTTGAAATTGATGATTTAGTTATAGCGTTAGAATCAGGGACATTTAGGGATAGAGTTATGATTAGAATTCAGTGCATTTAGGGTTAGGGTTAGGGTTAGGGTAAGGTTTAGGGTCAGGGTTAGAATCGAGAGCATTAAGGATAGTGCTAGGGTTAGAGTTAGGTTTAGGGTTAGCTTTCGTAGAATCGAGGGTTAGGCTTAGGGTTAGGCTTAGGGTGAGGGTTAGGGTTCGAATCAAGCAAAGTTTTAGTATTAGCGTTAGGGTGAGGATTAGGGTTAAAGTGATTTTAGGGCTAGTGGAAGGGATAGGGCTAGGATTAGGGTTAAGGTTTGTGTTGGTAGAATCGAGGTTTAGTTTCAGCCTTAGGGTCAGGATTGCATTTTGGATCAGAATCGAGTGTATTTAGGCTTTGGGTTAGTGTTCAAATTGACGATTTGGTGTTAGGGTTTGAATCGAGCACATTTAGGGTGAGAGTTATGCTTAGAATTCAGTGCATTTAGGGTTAGCGTTAGGGTTAGGGTTAGGTTGAGCGTCAGGGTTAAAATC
Source organism: Notamacropus eugenii (assembly GCF_028372415.1). Lineage (NCBI taxonomy): Eukaryota > Metazoa > Chordata > Mammalia > Diprotodontia > Macropodidae > Notamacropus > Notamacropus eugenii. The sequence goes on from NW_027325096.1 coordinate 300,900, forward strand.
GAGAGCGTTTAAGGATGGTGCTAGGGTTAGAGTTAGGTTTAGCGTTCGCTTTCGTAGAATCGAGGGGTAAGCTTAAGTTTAGGCTTAGGATTAGGGTTAGGGTTAGAATCAGGCACATTTTTAGTGGTCTGCTTTTCATCAGGGTATGGCTTAGAGTGCATTTAGGGGTAGGCGTAGGAGTAGGGTTAGGATTAGGGTTAAGGTTTGTGTTGGTAGAATCGAGGTTTAGGGTTGGGCTTGGGGTCAGGGATGACTTTTGGGTTAGAGTCGAGTGCATTTAGGGTTAGAGTTTTGGTTAGAATTCGTTAGGGTTAGGGTTAGTGCAAGGGGTAGGGGTAGGGTTAGAGTGCATTTAGGGGTAGGGGTAGGGGTAGGGTTAGGATTAGGGTTAGGGTTTGTGTTGGTAGAATCGAAGTTTAGGGTTAGGCGTAGGGTGAGGATTGCCTTTTGGGTTACAACTGAGTGCATTTAGAGTTAGGGTTAGTGTTGAGATTGACGATTTAGTGTTAGACTTAGATTCGAGCACATTAGGGTGAGAGTTATGGCTAGAATCCACTATATTTAAGCTTAGGGTTAGGGTTAGGGTTTGTGTTGGTAGAATCGATTTTTAGGGCTAGGCTTAGGGTCAGGATTGCCTTTTGGGTTAGAGTCGAGTGCATTTAGGGTTAGGCTTAGTGTTGAGATTGACGATTGAGTGTTAGGGTTGTAATCGAGCACATTAGGGTTAGAGTTATGGTTAGAATCCAGTGAATTTAGGGTTAGGATTAGGGATAAGGTTAGGTTTATGTTTAAGGTGAGGGTTAGAATCGAGTGCATTTAAGGATAGTGTTAGGGTTAGAGTTAGGTATAGGGTTAGCTTTCGTAGAATCGAGGGTCAGTGTTCGGGTGAGGGTTAGGGTTAGGATTAGGGTTAGAATCAGGAGCATTTTTAGCGTTAGGGTTGGGATTAGGGTCAGGGATTGAGTGCATTTAGGGCTAGGGGAGGAGTTGGGTTAGGATTAGGGTTAGGGTTTGTGTTGGTAGAATCGAGGTTTTGGGTTAGGCTTAGGGTCAGGAGAGCATTTGGGGTCATAATTCAGAGCATTTGGGCTTAGGTTTAGTGTTGAAATTGATGATTTAGTTATAGCGTTAGAATCAGGCACATTTAGGGATAGAGTTATGATTAGAATTCAGTGCATTTAGGGTTAGGGTTAGGGTTAGGGTAAGGTTTAGGGTCAGGATTAGAATCGAGAGCATTAAGGATAGTGCTAGGGTTAGAGTTAGGTTGAGGGTTAGCTTTCCTAGAATCGAGGGTTAGGCTTAGGGTTAGGCTTAGGGTGAGGGTTAGGGCTAGAATCAAGCACAGTTTTAGTGTTAGCGTTAGGGTGAGGATTAGGGTTAAAGTGCTTTTAGGGCTAGTGGAAGGGATAGGGCTAGGATTAGGGTTAAGGTTTGTGTTGGTAGAATCAAGGTTTAGGTTTAGGCTTAGGGTCAGGATTGCATTTTGGATCAGAATCGAGTGTATTTAGGCTTTGGGTTAGTGTTCAAATTGACGATTTAGTGTTAGGGTTTGAATCGAGCACATTTAGGGTGAGAGTTATGCTTAGAATTCAGTGCATTTAGGGTTAGCGTTAGGGTTAGGGTTAGGTTGAGCGTCAGGGTTAAAATCGAGAGCGTTTAAGGATGGTGCTAGGGTTAGAGTTAGGTTTAGCGTTCGCTTTCGTAGAATCGAGGGGTAAGCTTAAGTTTAGGCTTAGGATTAGGGTTAGGGTTAGAATCAGGCACATTTTTAGTGTTCTGCTTTTCATCAGGGTATGGCTTAGAGTGCATTTAGGGGTAGGCGTAGGAGTAGGGTTAGGATTAGGGTTAAGGTTTGTGTTGGTAGAATCGAGGTTTAGGGTTGGGCTTGGGGTAAGGGATGACTTTTGGGTTAGAGTCGAGTGCATTTAGGGTTAGGGATAGTGTTGAAATTGACGATTTAGTGTTTGGGTTAAAATCGAGCACATTTAGGGTTAGAGTTTTGGTTAGAATTCGTTAGGGTTAGGGTTAGTGCAAGGGGTAGGGGTAGGGTTAGAGTGCATTTAGGGGTAGGGGTAGGGGTAGGGTTAGGATTAGGGTTAGGGTTTGTGTTGGTAGAATCGAAGTTTAGGGTTAGGCGTAGGGTGAGGATTGCCTTTTGGGTTACAACTGAGTGCATTTAGAGTTAGGGTTAGTGTTGAGATTGACGATTTAGTGTTAGACTTAGAATCGAGCACATTAGGGTGAGAATTATGGCTAGAATCCACTATATTTAAGCTTAGGGTTAGGGTTAGGGTTTGTGTTGGTAGAATCGATTTTTAGGGTTAGGCTTAGGGTCAGGATTGCCTTTTAGGTTAGAGTCGAGTGCATTTAGGGTTAGGCTTAGTGTTGAGATTGACGATTGAGTGTTAGGGTTGTAATGGAGCACATTAGGGTGAGAGTTATGGTTAGAATCCAGTGCATTTAGGGTTAGGATTAGGGATAGGGTTAGGTTTATGTTTAAGGTGAGGGTTAGAATCGAGTGCATTTAAGGATAGTGTTAGGGTTAGAGTTAGGTATAGGGTTAGCTTTCGTAGAATCGAGGGTCAGTGTTCGGGTGAGGGTTAGGGTTAGGATTAGGGTTAGAATCAGGAGCATTTTTAGCGTTAGGGTTGGGATTAGGGTCAGGGATTGAGTGCATTTAGGGCTAGGGAAGGAGTTGGGTTCGGATTAGGGTTAGGGTTTGTGGTGGTAGAATCGAGGTTTTGGGTTAGGCTTAGGGTCAGGAGAGCATTTGGGGTCATAATTCAGAGCATTTGGGCTTAGGGTTAGTGTTGAAATTGATGATTTAGTTATAGCGTTAGAATCAGGCACATTTAGGGATAGAGTTATGATTAGAATTCAGTGCATTTAGGGTTAGGGTTGGGGTTAGGGTAAGGTTTAGGGTCAGGGTTAGAATCGAGAGCATTAAGGATAGTGCTAGGGTTAGAGTTAGGTTGAGGGTTAGCTTTCGTAGAATCGAAGGTTAGGCTTAGGGTTAGGCTTAGGGTGAGGGTTAGGGCTAGAATCAAGCACAGTTTTAGTGTTAGCGTTAGGGTGAGGATTAGGGTTAAAGTGCTTTTAGGGCTAGTGGAAGGGATAGGGCTAGGATTAGGGTTAAGGTTTGTGGTGGTAGAATCAAGGTTTAGGTTTAGGCTTAGGGTCAGGATTGCATTTTGGATCAGAATCGAGTGTATTTAGGCTTTGGGTTAGTGTTCAAATTGACGATTTAGTGTTAGGGTTTGAATCGAGCACATTTAGGGTGAGAGTCATGCTTAGAATTCAGTGCATTTAGGGTTAGCGTTAGGGTTAGGGTTAGGTTGAGCGTCAGGGTTAAAATCGAGAGCGTTTAAGGATGGTGCTAGGGTTAGAGTTAGGTTTAGCGTTCGCTTTCGTACAATCGAGGGATAAGCTTAAGTTTAGGCTTAGGATTAGGGTTAGGGTTAGAATCAGGCACATTTTTAGTGGTCTGCTTTTCATCAGGGTATGGCTTAGAGTGCATTTAGGGGTAGGCGTAGGAGTAGGGTTAGGATTAGGGTTAAGGTTTGTGTTGGTAGAATCGAGGTTTAGGGTTGGGCTTGGGGTCAGGGATGACTTTTGGGTTAGAGTCGAGTGCATTTAGGGTTAGGGATAGTGTTGAAATTGACGATTTAGTGTTTGGGTTAGAATCGAGCACATTTAGGGTTAGAGTTTTGGTTAGAATTCGTTAGGGTTAGGGTTAGTGCAAGGGGTAGGGGTAGGGTTAGAGTGCATTTAGGGGTAGGGTTAGGGGTAGGGTTAGGATTAGGGTTAGGGTTTGTGTTGGTAGAATCGAAGTTTAGGGTTAGGCGTAGGGTGAGGATTGCCTTTTGGGTTACAACTGAGTGCATTTAGAGTTAGGGTTAGTGTTGAGATTGACGATTTAGTGTTAGACTTAGAATCGAGCACATTAGGGTGAGAATTATGGCTAGAATCCACTATATTTAAGCTTAGGGTTAGGGTTAGGTTTTGTGTTGGTAGAATCGATTTTTAGGGTTAGGCTTAGGGTCAGGATTGCCTTTTGGGTTAGAGTCGAGTGCATTTAGGGTTAGGCTTAGTGTTGAGATTGACGATTGAGTGTTAGGGTTGTAATGTAGCACATTAGGGTGAGAGTTATGGTTAGAATCCAGTGCATTTAGGGTTAGGATTAGGGATAGGGTTAGGTTTATGTTTAAGGTGAAGGTTAGAATCGAGTGCATTTAAGGATAGTGTTAGGGTTAGAGTTAGGTATAGGGTTAGCTTTCGTAGAATCGAGGGTCAGTGTTCGGGTGAGGGTTAGGGTTAGGATTAGGGTTAGAATCAGGAGCATTTTTAGCGTTAGGGTTGGGATTAGGGTCAGGGACTGAGTGCATTTAGCGCTAGGGGAGGAGTTGGGTTAGGATTAGGGTTAGGGTTTGTGTTGGTAGAATCGAGGTTTTGGGTTAGGCTTAGGGTCAGGAGAGCATTTGGGGTCATAATTCAGAGCATTTGGGCTTAGGGTTAGTGTTGAAATTGATGATTTAGTTATAGCGTTAGAATCAGGCACATTTAGGGATAGAGTTATGATTAGAATTCAGTGCATTTAGGGTTAGGGTTGGGGTTAGGGTAAGGTTTAGGGTCAGGGTTAGAATCGAGAGCATTAAGGATAGTGCTAGGGTTAGAGTTAGGTTGAGGGTTAGCTTTCGTAGAATCGAAGGTTAGGCTTAGGGTTAGGCTTAGGGTGAGGGTTAGGGCTAGAATCAAGCACAGTTTTAGTGTTAGCGTTAGGGTGAGGATTAGGGTTAAAGTGCTTTTAGGGCTAGTGGAAGGGATAGGGCTAGGATTAGGGTTAAGGTTTGTGGTGGTAGAATCAAGGTTTAGGTTTAGGCTTAGGGTCAGGATTGCATTTTGGATCAGAATCGAGTGTATTTAGGCTTTGGGTTAGTGTTCAAATTGACGATTTAGTGTTAGGGTTTGAATCGAGCACATTTAGGGTGAGAGTCATGCTTAGAATTCAGTGCATTTAGGGTTAGCGTTAGGGTTAGGGTTAGGTTGAGCGTCAGGGTTAAAATCGAGAGCGTTTAAGGATGGTGCTAGGGTTAGAGTTAGGTTTAGCGTTCGCTTTCGTAGAATCGAGGGGTAAGCTTAAGTTTAGGCTTAGGATTAGGGTTAGGGTTAGAATCAGGCACATTTTTAGTGGTCTGCTTTTCATCAGGGTATGGCTTAGAGTGCATTTAGGGGTAGGCGTAGGAGTAGGGTTAGGATTAGGGTTAAGGTTTGTGTTGGTAGAATCGAGGTTTAGGGTTGGGCTTGGGGTCAGGGATGACTTTTGGGTTAGAGTCGAGTGCATTTAGGGTTAGGGATAGTGTTGAAATTGACGATTTAGTGTTTGGGTTAGAATCGAGCACATTTAGGGTTAGAGTTTTGGTTAGAATTCGTTAGGGTTAGGGTTAGTGCAAGGGGTAGGGGTAGGGTTAGAGTGCATTTAGGGGTAGGGTTAGGGGTAGGGTTAGGATTAGGGTTAGGGTTTGTGTTGGTAGAATCGAAGTTTAGGGTTAGGCGTAGGGTGAGGATTGCCTTTTGGGTTACAACTGAGTGCATTTAGAGTTAGGGTTAGTGTTGAGATTGACGATTTAGTGTTAGACTTAGAATCGAGCACATTAGGGTGAGAATTATGGCTAGAATCCACTATATTTAAGCTTAGGGTTAGGGTTAGGTTTTGTGTTGGTAGAATCGATTTTTAGGGTTAGGCTTAGGGTCAGGATTGCCTTTTGGGTTAGAGTCGAGTGCATTTAGGGTTAGGCTTAGTGTTGAGATTGACGATTGAGTGTTAGGGTTGTAATGGAGCACATTAGGGTGAGAGTTATGGTTAGAATCCAGTGCATTTAGGGTTAGGATTAGGGATAGGGTTAGGTTTATGTTTAAGGTGAAGGTTAGAATCGAGTGCATTTAAGGATAGTGTTAGGGTTAGAGTTAGGTATAGGGTTAGCTTTCGTAGAATCGAGGGTCAGTGTTCGGGTGAGGGTTAGGGTTAGGATTAGGGTTAGAATCAGGAGCATTTTTAGCGTTAGGGTTGGGATTAGGGTCAGGGACTGAGTGCATTTAGGGCTAGGGGAGGAGTTGGGTTAGGATTAGGGTTAGGGTTTGTGGTGGTAGAATCGAGGTTTTGGGTTAGGCTTAGGGTCAGGAGAGCATTTGGGGTCATAATTCAGAGCATTTGGGCTTAGGGTTAGTGTTGAAATTGATGATTTAGTTATAGCGTTAGAATCAGGCACATTTAGGGATAGAGTTATGATTAGAATTCAGTGCATTTAGGGTTAGGGTTGGGGTTAGGGTAAGGTTTAGGGTCAGGGTTAGAATCGAGAGCATTAAGGATAGTGCTAGGGTTAGAGTTAGGTTGAGGGTTAGCTTTCGTAGAATCGAAGGTTAGGCTTAGGGTTAGGCTTAGGGTGAGGGTTAGGGCTAGAATCAAGCACAGTTTTAGTGTTAGCGTTAGGGTGAGGATTAGGGTTAAAGTGCTTTTAGGGCTAGTGGAAGGGATAGGGCTAGGATTAGGGTTAAGGTTTGTGGTGGTAGAATCAAGGTTTAGGTTTAGGCTTAGGGTCAGGATTGCATTTTGGATCAGAATCGAGTGTATTTAGGCTTTGGGTTAGTGTTCAAATTGACGATTTGGTGTTAGGGTTTGAATCGAGCACATTTAGGGTGAGAGTTATGCTTAGAATTCAGTGCATTTAGGGTTAGCGTTAGGGTTAGGGTTAGGTTGAGCGTCAGGGTTAAAATCGAGAGCGTTTAAGGATGGTGCTAGGGTTTGAGTTAGGTTTAGCGTTCGCTTTCGTAGAATCGAGGGGTAAGCTTAAGTTTAGGCTTAGGATTAGGGTTAGGGTTAGAATCAGGCACATTTTTAGTGGTCTGCTTTTCATCAGGGTATGGCTTAGAGTGCATTTAGGGGTAGGCGTAGGAGTAGGGTTAGGATTAGGGTTAAGGTTTGTGTTGGTAGAATCGAGGTTTAGGGTTGGGCTTGGGGTCAGGGATGACTTTTGGGTTAGAGTCGAGTGCATTTAGGGTTAGGGATAGTGTTGAAATTGACGATTTAGTGTTTGGGTTAGAATCGAGCACATTTAGGGTTAGAGTTTTGGTTAGAATTCGTTAGGGTTAGGGTTAGTGCAAGGGGTAGGGGTAGGGTTAGAGTGCATTTAGGGGTAGGGGTAGGGGTAGGGTTAGGATTAGGGTTAGGGTTTGTGTTGGTAGAATCGAAGTTTAGGGTTAGGCGTAGGGTGAGGATTGCCTTTTGGGTTACAACTGAGTGCATTTAGAGTTAGGGTTAGTGTTGAGATTGACGATTTAGTGTTAGACTTAGAATCGAGCACATTAGGGTGAGAGTTATGGCTAGAATCCACTATATTTAAGCTTAGGGTTAGGGTTAGGGTTTGTGTTGGTAGAATCGATTTTTAGGGTTAGGCTTAGGGTCAGGATTGCCTTTTGGGTTAGAGTCGAGTGCATTTAGGGTTAGGCTTAGTGTTGAGATTGACGATTGAGTGTTAGGGTTGTAATGGAGCACATTAGGGTGAGAGTTATGTTTAGAATCCAGTGCATTTAGGGTTAGGATTAGGGATAGGGTTAGGTTTATGTTTAAGGTGAAGGTTAGAATCGAGTGCATTTAAGGATAGTGTTAGGGTTAGAGTTAGGTATAGGGTTAGCTTTCGTAGAATCGAGGGTCAGTGTTCGGGTGAGGGTTAGGGTTAGGATTAGGGTTAGAATCAGGAGCATTTTTAGCGTTAGGGTTGGGATTAGGGTCAGGGACTGAGTGCATTTAGGGCTAGGGGAGGAGTTGGGTTAGGATTAGGGTTAGGATTTGTGTTGGTAGAATCGAGGTTTTGGGTTAGGCTTAGGGTCAGGAGAGCATTTGGGGTCATAATTCAGAGCATTTGGGCTTAGGGTTAGTGTTGAAATTGATGATTTAGTTATAGCGTTAGAATCAGGCACATTTAGGGATAGAGTTATGATTAGAATTCAGTGCATTTAGGGTTAGGGTTGGGGTTAGGGTAAGGTTTAGGGTCAGGGTTAGAATCGAGAGCATTAAGGATAGTGCTAGGGTTAGAGTTAGGTTGAGGGTTAGCTTTCGTAGAATCGAAGGTTAGGGTTAGGGTTAGGCTTAGGGTGAGGGTTAGGGCTAGAATCAAGCACAGTTTTAGTGTTAGCGTTAGGGTGAGGATTAGGGTTAAAGTGCTTTTAGGGCTAGTGGAAGGGATAGGGCTAGGATTAGGGTTAAGGTTTGTGTTGGTAGAATCAAGGTTTAGGTTTAGGCTTAGGGTCAGGATTGCATTTTGGATCAGAATCGAGTGTATTTAGGCTTTGGGTTAGTGTTCAAATTGACGATTTGGTGTTAGGGTTTGAATCGAGCACATTTAGGGTGAGAGTTATGCTTAGAATTCAGTGCATTTAGGGTTAGCGTTAGGGTTAGGGTTAGGTTGAGCGTCAGGGTTAAAATCGAGAGCGTTTAAGGATGGTGCTAGGGTTTGAGTTAGGTTTAGCGTTCGCTTTCGTAGAATCGAGGGGTAAGCTTAAGTTTAGGCTTAGGATTAGGGTTAGGGTTAGAATCAGGCACATTTTTAGTGGTCTGCTTTTCATCAGGGTATGGCTTAGAGTGCATTTAGGGGTAGGCGTAGGAGTAGGGTTAGGATTAGGGTTAAGGTTTGTGTTGGTAGAATCGAGGTTTAGGGTTGGGCTTGGGGTCAGGGATGACTTTTGGGTTAGAGTCGAGTGCATTTAGGGTTAGGGATAGTGTTGAAATTGACGATTTAGTGTTTGGGTTAGAATCGAGCACATTTAGGGTTAGAGTTTTGGTTAGAATTCGTTAGGGTTAGGGTTAGTGCAAGGGGTAGGGGTAGGGTTAGAGTGCATTTAGGGGTAGGGGTAGGGGTAGGGTTAGGATTAGGGTTAGGGTTTGTGTTGGTAGAATCGAAGTTTAGGGTTAGGCGTAGGGTGAGGATTGCCTTTTGGGTTACAACTGAGTGCATTTAGAGTTAGGGTTAGTGTTGAGATTGACGATTTAGTGTTAGACTTAGAATCGAGCACATTAGGGTGAGAGTTATGGCTAGAATCCACTATATTTAAGCTTAGGGTTAGGGTTAGGGTTTGTGTTGGTAGAATCGATTTTTAGGGTTAGGCTTAGGGTCAGGATTGCCTTTTGGGTTAGAGTCGAGTGCATTTAGGGTTAGGCTTAGTGTTGAGATTGACGATTGAGTGTTAGGGTTGTAATGGAGCACATTAGGGTGAGAGTTATGTTTAGAATCCAGTGCATTTAGGGTTAGGATTAGGGATAGGGTTAGGTTTATGTTTAAGGTGAAGGTTAGAATCGAGTGCATTTAAGGATAGTGTTAGGGTTAGAGTTAGGTATAGGGTTAGCTTTCGTAGAATCGAGGGTCAGTGTTCGGGTGAGGGTTAGGGTTAGGATTAGGGTTAGAATCAGGAGCATTTTTAGCGTTAGGGTTGGGATTAGGGTCAGGGACTGAGTGCATTTAGGGCTAGGGGAGGAGTTGGGTTAGGATTAGGGTTAGGATTTGTGTTGGTAGAATCGAGGTTTTGGGTTAGGCTTAGGGTCAGGAGAGCATTTGGGGTCATAATTCAGAGCATTTGGGCTTAGGGTTAGTGTTGAAATTGATGATTTAGTTATAGCGTTAGAATCAGGCACATTTAGGGATAGAGTTATGATTAGAATTCAGTGCATTTAGGGTTAGGGTTGGGGTTAGGGTAAGGTTTAGGGTCAGGGTTAGAATCGAGAGCATTAAGGATAGTGCTAGGGTTAGAGTTAGGTTGAGGGTTAGCTTTCGTAGAATCGAAGGTTAGGGTTAGGGTTAGGCTTAGGGTGAGGGTTAGGGCTAGAATCAAGCACAGTTTTAGTGTTAGCGTTAGGGTGAGGATTAGGGTTAAAGTGCTTTTAGGGCTAGTGGAAGGGATAGGGCTAGGATTAGGGTTAAGGTTTGTGTTGGTAGAATCAAGGTTTAGGTTTAGGCTTAGGGTCAGGATTGCATTTTGGATCAGAATCGAGTGTATTTAGGCTTTGGGTTAGTGTTCAAATTGACGATTTGGTGTTAGGGTTTGAATCGAGCACATTTAGGGTGAGAGTTATGCTTAGAATTCAGTGCATTTAGGGTTAGCGTTAGGGTTAGGGTTAGGTTGAGCGTCAGGGTTAAAATCGAGAGCGTTTAAGGATGGTGCTAAGGTTTGAGTTAGGTTTAGCGTTCGCTTTCGTAGAATCGAGGGGTAAGCTTAAGTTTAGGCTTAGGATTAGGGTTAGGGTTAGAATCAGGCACATTTTTAGTGGTCTGCTTTTCATCAGGGTATGGCTTAGAGTGCATTTAGGGGTAGGCGTAGGAGTAGGGTTAGGATTAGGGTTAAGGTTTGTGTTGGTAGAATCGAGGTTTAGGGTTGGGCTTGGGGTCAGGGATGACTTTTGGGTTAGAGTCGAGTGCATTTAGGGTTAGGGATAGTGTTGAAATTGACGATTTAGTGTTTGGGTTAGAATCGAGCACATTTAGGGTTAGAGTTTTGGTTAGAATTCGTTAGGGTTAGGGTTAGTGCAAGGGGTAGGGGTAGGGTTAGAGTGCATTTAGGGGTAGGGTTAGGGGTAGGGTTAGGATTAGGGTTAGGGTTTGTGTTGGTAGAATCGAAGTTTAGGGTTAGGCGTAGGGTGAGGATTGCCTTTTGGGTTACAACTGAGTGCATTTAGAGTTAGGGTTAGTGTTGAGATTGACGATTTAGTGTTAGACTTAGAATCGAGCACATTAGGGTGAGAGTTATGGCCAGAATCCACTATAGTTAAGCTTAGGGTTAGGGTTAGGGTTTGTGTTGGTAGAATCGATTTTTAGGGTTAGGCTTAGGGTCAGGATTGCCTTTTGGGTTAGAGTCGAGTGCATTTAGGGTTAGGCTTTGTGTTGAGATTGACGATTGAGTGTTAGGGTTGTAATGGAGCACATTAGGGTGAGAGTTATGGTTAGAATCCAGTGCATTTAGGGTTAGGATTAGGGATAGGGTTAGGTTTATGTTTAAGGTGAAGGTTAGAATTGAGTGCATTTAAGGATAGTGTTAGGGTTAGAGTTAGGTATAGGGTTAGCTTTCGTAGAATCGAGGGTCAGTGTTCGGGTGAGGGTTAGGGTTAGGATTAGGGTTAGAATCAGGAGCATTTTTAGCGTTAGGGTTGGGATTAGGGTCAGGGATTGAGTGCATTTAGGGCTAGGGGAGGAGTTGGGTTAGGATTAGGGTTAGGGTTTGTGTTGCTAGAATCGAGGTTTTGGGTTAGGCTTAGGGTCAGGAGAGCATTTGGGGTCATAATTCAGAGCATTTGGGCTTAGGGTTAGTGTTGAAATTGATGATTTAGTTATAGCGTTAGAATCAGGCACATTTAGGGATAGAGTTATGATTAGAATTCAGTGCATTTAGGGTTAGGGTTGGGGTTAGGGTAAGGTTTAGGGTCAGGGTTAGAATCGAGAGCATTAAGGATAGTGCTAGGGTTAGAGTTAGGTTTAGGGTTAGCTTTCCTAGAATCGAGGGTTAGGCTTAGGGTTAGGCTTAGGGTGAGGGTTAGGGCTAGAATCAAGCACAGTTTTAGTGTTAGCGTTAGGGTGAGGATTAGGGTTAAAGTGCTTTTAGGGCTAGTGGAAGGGATAGGGCTAGGATTAGGGTTAAGGTTTGTGGTGGTAGAATCAAGGTTTAGGTTTAGGCTTAGGGTCAGGATTGCATTTTGGATCAGAATCGAGTGTATTTAGGCTTTGGGTTAGTGTTCAAATTGACGATTTGGTGTTAGGGTTTGAATCGAGCACATTTAGGGTGAGAGTTATGCTTAGAATTCAGTGCATTTAGGGTTAGCGTTAGGGTTAGGGTTAGGTTGAGCGTCAGGGTTAAAATCGAGAGCGTTTAAGGATGGTGCTAGGGTTTGAGTTAGGTTTAGCGTTCGCTTTCGTAGAATCGAGGGGTAAGCTTAAGTTTAGGCTTAGGATTAGGGTTAGGGTTAGAATCAGGCACATTTTTAGTGGTCTGCTTTTCATCAGGGTATGGCTTAGAGTGCATTTAGGGGTAGGCGTAGGAGTAGGGTTAGGATTAGGGTTAAGGTTTGTGTTGGTAGAATCGAGGTTTAGGGTTGGGCTTGGGGTCAGGGATGACTTTTGGGTTAGAGTCGAGTGCATTTAGGGTTAGGGATAGTGTTGAAATTGACGATTTAGTGTTTGGGTTAGAATCGAGCACATTTAGGGTTAGAGTTTTGGTTAGAATTCGTTAGGGTTAGGGTTAGTGCAAGGGGTAGGGGTAGGGTTAGAGTGCATTTAGGGGTAGGGGTAGGGGTAGGGTTAGGATTAGGGTTAGGGTTTGTGTTGGTAGAATCGAAGTTTAGGGTTAGGCGTAGGGTGAGGATTGCCTTTTGGGTTACAACTGAGTGCATTTAGAGTTAGGGTTAGTGTTGAGATTGACGATTTAGTGTTAGACTTAGAATCGAGCACATTAGGGTGAGAGTTATGGCTAGAATCCACTATATTTAAGCTTAGGGTTAGGGTTAGGGTTTGTGTTGGTAGAATCGATTTTTAGGGTTAGGCTTAGGGTCAGGATTGCCTTTTGGGTTAGAGTCGAGTGCATTTAGGGTTAGGCTTAGTGTTGAGATTGACGATTGAGTGTTAGGGTTGTAATGGAGCACATTAGGGTGAGAGTTATGTTTAGAATCCAGTGCATTTAGGGTTAGGATTAGGGATAGGGTTAGGTTTATGTTTAAGGTGAAGGTTAGAATCGAGTGCATTTAAGGATAGTGTTAGGGTTAGAGTTAGGTATAGGGTTAGCTTTCGTAGAATCGAGGGTCAGTGTTCGGGTGAGGGTTAGGGTTAGGATTAGGGTTAGAATCAGGAGCATTTTTAGCGTTAGGGTTGGGATTAGGGTCAGGGACTGAGTGCATTTAGGGCTAGGGGAGGAGTTGGGTTAGGATTAGGGTTAGGATTTGTGTTGGTAGAATCGAGGTTTTGGGTTAGGCTTAGGGTCAGGAGAGCATTTGGGGTCATAATTCAGAGCATTTGGGCTTAGGGTTAGTGTTGAAATTGATGATTTAGTTATAGCGTTAGAATCAGGCACATTTAGGGATAGAGTTATGATTAGAATTCAGTGCATTTAGGGTTAGGGTTGGGGTTAGGGTAAGGTTTAGGGTCAGGGTTAGAATCGAGAGCATTAAGGATAGTGCTAGGGTTAGAGTTAGGTTGAGGGTTAGCTTTCGTAGAATCGAAGGTTAGGGTTAGGGTTAGGCTTAGGGTGAGGGTTAGGGCTAGAATCAAGCACAGTTTTAGTGTTAGCGTTAGGGTGAGGATTAGGGTTAAAGTGCTTTTAGGGCTAGTGGAAGGGATAGGGCTAGGATTAGGGTTAAGGTTTGTGTTGGTAGAATCAAGGTTTAGGTTTAGGCTTAGGGTCAGGATTGCATTTTGGATCAGAATCGAGTGTATTTAGGCTTTGGGTTAGTGTTCAAATTGACGATTTGGTGTTAGGGTTTGAATCGAGCACATTTAGGGTGAGAGTTATGCTTAGAATTCAGTGTATTTAGGGTTAGCGTTAGGGTTAGGGTTAGGTTGAGCGTCAGGGTTAAAATCGAGAGCGTTTAAGGATGGTGCTAAGGTTTGAGTTAGGTTTAGCGTTCGCTTTCGTAGAATCGAGGGGTAAGCTTAAGTTTAGGCTTAGGATTAGGGTTAGGGTTAGAATCAGGCACATTTTTAGTGGTCTGCTTTTCATCAGGGTATGGCTTAGAGTGCATTTAGGGGTAGGCGTAGGAGTAGGGTTAGGATTAGGGTTAAGGTTTGTGTTGGTAGAATCGAGGTTTAGGGTTGGGCTTGGGGTCAGGGATGACTTTTGGGTTAGAGTCGAGTGCATTTAGGGTTAGGGGTAGTGTTGAAATTGACGATTTAGTGTTTGGGTTAGAATCGAGCACATTTAGGGTTAGAGTTTTGGTTAGAATTCGTTAGGGTTAGGGTTAGTGCAAGGGGTAGGGGTAGGGTTAGAGTGCATTTAGGGGTAGGGGTAGGGGTAGGGTTAGGATTAGGGTTAGGGTTTGTGTTGCTAGAATCGAAGTTTAGGGTTAGGCGTAGGGTGAGGATTGCCTTTTGGGTTACAACTGAGTGCATTTAGAGTTAGGGTTAGTGTTGAGATTGACGATTTAGTGTTAGACTTAGAATCGAGCACATTAGGGTGAGAGTTATGGCTAGAATCCACTATATTTAAGCTTAGGGTTAGGGTTAGGGTTTGTGTTGGTAGAATCGATTTTTAGGGTTAGGCTTAGGGTCAGGATTGCCTTTTGGGTTAGAGTCGAGTGCATTTAGGGTTAGGCTTTGTGTTGAGATTGACGATTGAGTGTTAGGGTTGTAATCGAGCACATTAGGGTTAGAGTTATGGTTAGAATCCAGTGCATTTAGGGTTAGGATTAGGGATAGGGTTAGGTTTATGTTTAAGGTGAGGGTTAGAATCGAGTGCATTTAAGGATAGTGTTAGGGTTAGAGTTAGGTATAGGGTTAGCTTTCGTAGAATCGAGGGTCAGTGTTCGGGTGAGGGTTAGGGTTAGGATTAGGGTTAGAATCAGGAGCATTTTTAGCGTTAGGGTTGGGATTAGGGTCAGGGATTGAGTGCATTTAGGGTTAGGGGAGGAGTTGGGTTAGGATTAGGGTTAGGGTTTGTGTTGGTAGAATCGAGGTTTTGGGTTAGGCTTAGGGTCAGGAGAGCATTTGGGGTCATAATTCAGAGCATTTGGGCTTAGGGTTAGTGTTGAAATTGATGATTTAGTTATAGCGTTAGAATCAGGCACATTTAGGGATAGAGTTATGATTAGAATTCAGTGCATTTAGGGTTAGGGTTGGGGTTAGGGTAAGGTTTAGGGTCAGGGTTAGAATCGAGAGCATTAAGGATAGTGCTAGGGTTAGAGTTAGGTTGAGGGTTAGCTTTCGTAGAATCGAAGGTTAGGGTTAGGGTTAGGCTTAGGGTGAGGGTTAGGGCTAGAATCAAGCACAGTTTTAGTGTTAGCGTTAGGGTGAGGATTAGGGTTAAAGTGCTTTTAGGGCTAGTGGAAGGGATAGGGCTAGGATTAGGGTTAAGGTTTGTGTTGGTAGAATCAAGGTTTAGGTTTAGGCTTAGGGTCAGGATTGCATTTTGGATCAGAATCGAGTGTATTTAGGCTTTGGGTTAGTGTTCAAATTGACGATTTGGTGTTAGGGTTTGAATCGAGCACATTTAGGGTGAGAGTTATGCTTAGAATTCAGTTCATTTAGGGTTAGCGTTAGGGTTAGGGTTAGGTTGAGCGTCAGGGTTAAAATCGAGAGCGTTTAAGGATGGTGCTAGGGTTAGAGTTAGGTTTAGCGTTCGCTTTCGTAGAATCGAGGGGTAAGCTTAAGGTTAGGCTTAGGGTTAGGGTTAGGGTTAGAATCAGGCACATTTTTAGTGGTCTGCTTTTCATCATGGTATGGCTTAGAGTGCATTTAGGGGTAGGCGTAGGAGTAGGGTTAGGATTAGGGTTCAGGTTTGGTGGGTAGAATCGAGGTTTAGGGTTGGGCTTGGGGTCAGGGATGACTTTTGGGTTAGAGTCGAGTGCATTTAGGGTTAGGGATAGTGTTGAAATTGACGATTTAGTGTTTGGGTTAGAATCCAGCACATTTAGGGTTAGAGTTTTGGTTAGAATTCGTTAGGGTTAGGGTTAGTGTAAGGGGTAGGGGTAGGGTTAGAGTGCATTTAGGGGTAGGGGTAGGGGTAGGGTTAGGATTAGGGTTAGGTTTTGTGTTGGTAGAATCGAAGTTTAGGGTTAGGCGTAGCGTGAGGATTGCCTTTTGGGTTACAACTGAGTGCATTTAGAGTTAGGGTTAGTGTTGAGATTGACGATTTAGTGTTAGACTTAGAATCGAGCACATTAGGGTGAGAATTATGGCTAGAATCCACTATATTTAAGCTTAGGGTTAGGGTTAGGTTTTGTGTTGGTAGAATCGATTTTTAGGGTTAGGCTTAGGGTCAGGATTGCCTTTTGGGTTAGAGTCGAGTGCATTTAGGGTTAGGCTTAGTGTTGAGATTGACGATTGAGTGTTAGGGTTGTAATGGAGCACATTAGGGTGAGAGTTATGGTTAGAATCCAGTGCATTTAGGGTTAGGATTAGGGATAGGGTTAGGTTTATGTTTAAGGTGAAGGTTAGAATCGAGTGCATTTAAGGATAGTGTTAGGGTTAGAGTTAGGTATAGGGTTAGCTTTCGTAGAATCGAGGGTCAGTGTTCGGGTGAGGGTTAGGGTTAGGATTAGGGTTAGAATCAGGAGCATTTTTAGCGTTAGGGTTGGGATTAGGGTCAGGGACTGAGTGCATTTAGGGCTAGGGGAGGAGTTGGGTTAGGATTAGGGTTAGGGTTTGTGTTGGTAGAATCGAGGTTTTGGGTTAGGCTTAGGGTCAGGAGAGCATTTGGGGTCATAATTCAGAGCATTTGGGCTTAGGGTTAGTGTTGAAATTGATGATTTAGTTATAGCGTTAGAATCAGGCACATTTAGGGATAGAGTTATGATTAGAATTCAGTGCATTTAGGGTTAGGGTTGGGGTTAGGGTAAGGTTTAGGGTCAGGGTTAGAATCGAGAGCATTAAGGATAGTGCTAGGGTTAGAGTTAGGTTGAGGGTTAGCTTTCGTAGAATCGAAGGTTAGGCTTAGGGTTAGGCTTAGGGTGAGGGTTAGGGCTAGAATCAAGCACAGTTTTAGTGTTAGCGTTAGGGTGAGGATTAGGGTTAAAGTGCTTTTAGGGCTAGTGGAAGGGATAGGGCTAGGATTAGGGTTAAGGTTTGTGGTGGTAGAATCAAGGTTTAGGTTTAGGCTTAGGGTCAGGATTGCATTTTGGATCAGAATCGAGTGTATTTAGGCTTTGGGTTAGTGTTCAAATTGACGATTTGGTGTTAGGGTTTGAATCGAGCACATTTAGGGTGAGAGTTATGCTTAGAATTCAGTGCATTTAGGGTTAGCGTTAGGGTTAGGGTTAGGTTGAGCGTCAGGGTTAAAATCGAGAGCGTTTAAGGATGGTGCTAGGGTTTGAGTTAGGTTTAGCGTTCGCTTTCGTAGAATCGAGGGGTAAGCTTAAGTTTAGGCTTAGGATTAGGGTTAGGGTTAGAATCAGGCACATTTTTAGTGGTCTGCTTTTCATCAGGGTATGGCTTAGAGTGCATTTAGGGGTAGGCGTAGGAGTAGGGTTAGGATTAGGGTTAAGGTTTGTGTTGGTAGAATCGAGGTTTAGGGTTGGGCTTGGGGTCAGGGATGACTTTTGGGTTAGAGTCGAGTGCATTTAGGGTTAGGGATAGTGTTGAAATTGACGATTTAGTGTTTGGGTTAGAATCGAGCACATTTAGGGTTAGAGTTTTGGTTAGAATTCGTTAGGGTTAGGGTTAGTGCAAGGGGTAGGGGTAGGGTTAGAGTGCATTTAGGGGTAGGGGTAGGGGTAGGGTTAGGATTAGGGTTAGGGTTTGTGTTGGTAGAATCGAAGTTTAGGGTTAGGCGTAGGGTGAGGATTGCCTTTTGGGTTACAACTGAGTGCATTTAGAGTTAGGGTTAGTGTTGAGATTGACGATTTAGTGTTAGACTTAGAATCGAGCACATTAGGGTGAGAGTTATGGCTAGAATCCACTATATTTAAGCTTAGGGTTAGGGTTAGGGTTTGTGTTGGTAGAATCGATTTTTAGGGTTAGGCTTAGGGTCAGGATTGCCTTTTGGGTTAGAGTCGAGTGCATTTAGGGTTAGGCTTAGTGTTGAGATTGACGATTGAGTGTTAGGGTTGTAATGGAGCACATTAGGGTGAGAGTTATGGTTAGAATCCAGTGCATTTAGGGTTAGGATTAGGGATAGGGTTAGGTTTATGTTTAAGGTGAAGGTTAGAATCGAGTGCATTTAAGGATAGTGTTAGGGTTAGAGTTAGGTATAGGGTTAGCTTTCGTAGAATCGAGGGTCAGTGTTCGGGTGAGGGTTAGGGTTAGGATTAGGGTTAGAATCAGGAGCATTTTTAGCGTTAGGGTTGGGATTAGGGTCAGGGACTGAGTGCATTTAGGGCTAGGGGAGGAGTTGGGTTAGGATTAGGGTTAGGGTTTGTGTTGGTAGAATCGAGGTTTTGGGTTAGGCTTAGGGTCAGGAGAGCATTTGGGGTCATAATTCAGAGCATTTGGGCTTAGGGTTAGTGTTGAAATTGATGATTTAGTTATAGCGTTAGAATCAGGCACATTTAGGGATAGAGTTATGATTAGAATTCAGTGCATTTAGGGTTAGGGTTGGGGTTAGGGTAAGGTTTAGGGTCAGGGTTAGAATCGAGAGCATTAAGGATAGTGCTAGGGTTAGAGTTAGGTTGAGGGTTAGCTTTCGTAGAATCGAAGGTTAGGCTTAGGGTTAGGCTTAGGGTGAGGGTTAGGGCTAGAATCAAGCACAGTTTTAGTGTTAGCGTTAGGGTGAGGATTAGGGTTAAAGTGCTTTTAGGGCTAGTGGAAGGGATAGGGCTAGGATTAGGGTTAAGGTTTGTGTTGGTAGAATCAAGGTTTAGGTTTAGGCTTAGGGTCAGGATTGCATTTTGGATCAGAATCGAGTGTATTTAGGCTTTGGGTTAGTGTTCAAATTGACGATTTGGTGTTAGGGTTTGAATCGAGCACATTTAGGGTGAGAGTTATGCTTAGAATTCAGTGCATTTAGGGTTAGCGTTAGGGTTAGGGTTAGGTTGAGCGTCAGGGTTAAAATCGAGAGCGTTTAAGGATGGTGCTAGGGTTTGAGTTAGGTTTAGCGTTCGCTTTCGTAGAATCGAGGGGTAAGCTTAAGTTTAGGCTTAGGATTAGGGTTAGGGTTAGAATCAGGCACATTTTTAGTGGTCTGCTTTTCATCAGGGTATGGCTTAGAGTGCATTTAGGGGTAGGCGTAGGAGTAGGGTTAGGATTAGGGTTAAGGTTTGTGTTGGTAGAATCGAGGTTTAGGGTTGGGCTTGGGGTCAGGGATGACTTTTGGGTTAGAGTCGAGTGCATTTAGGGTTAGGGATAGTGTTGAAATTGACGATTTAGTGTTTGGGTTAGAATCGAGCACATTTAGGGTTAGAGTTTTGGTTAGAATTCGTTAGGGTTAGGGTTAGTGCAAGGGGTAGGGGTAGGGTTAGAGTGCATTTAGGGGTAGGGGTAGGGGTAGGGTTAGGATTAGGGTTAGGGTTTGTGTTGGTAGAATCGAAGTTTAGGGTTAGGCGTAGGGTGAGGATTGCCTTTTGGGTTACAACTGAGTGCATTTAGAGTTAGGGTTAGTGTTGAGATTGACGATTTAGTGTTAGACTTAGAATCGAGCACATTAGGGTGAGAGTTATGGCTAGAATCCACTATATTTAAGCTTAGGGTTAGGGTTAGGGTTTGTGTTGGTAGAATCGATTTTTAGGGTTAGGCTTAGGGTCAGGATTGCCTTTTGGGTTAGAGTCGAGTGCATTTAGGGTTAGGCTTAGTGTTGAGATTGACGATTGAGTGTTAGGGTTGTAATGGAGCACATTAGGGTGAGAGTTATGTTTAGAATCCAGTGCATTTAGGGTTAGGATTAGGGATAGGGTTAGGTTTATGTTTAAGGTGAAGGTTAGAATCGAGTGCATTTAAGGATAGTGTTAGGGTTAGAGTTAGGTATAGGGTTAGCTTTCGTAGAATCGAGGGTCAGTGTTCGGGTGAGGGTTAGGGTTAGGATTAGGGTTAGAATCAGGAGCATTTTTAGCGTTAGGGTTGGGATTAGGGTCAGGGACTGAGTGCATTTAGGGCTAGGGGAGGAGTTGGGTTAGGATTAGGGTTAGGATTTGTGTTGGTAGAATCGAGGTTTTGGGTTAGGCTTAGGGTCAGGAGAGCATTTGGGGTCATAATTCAGAGCATTTGGGCTTAGGGTTAGTGTTGAAATTGATGATTTAGTTATAGCGTTAGAATCAGGCACATTTAGGGATAGAGTTATGATTAGAATTCAGTGCATTTAGGGTTAGGGTTGGGGTTAGGGTAAGGTTTAGGGTCAGGGTTAGAATCGAGAGCATTAAGGATAGTGCTAGGGTTAGAGTTAGGTTGAGGGTTAGCTTTCGTAGAATCGAAGGTTAGGGTTAGGGTTAGGCTTAGGGTGAGGGTTAGGGCTAGAATCAAGCACAGTTTTAGTGTTAGCGTTAGGGTGAGGATTAGGGTTAAAGTGCTTTTAGGGCTAGTGGAAGGGATAGGGCTAGGATTAGGGTTAAGGTTTGTGTTGGTAGAATCAAGGTTTAGGTTTAGGCTTAGGGTCAGGATTGCATTTTGGATCAGAATCGAGTGTATTTAGGCTTTGGGTTAGTGTTCAAATTGACGATTTGGTGTTAGGGTTTGAATCGAGCACATTTAGGGTGAGAGTTATGCTTAGAATTCAGTGTATTTAGGGTTAGCGTTAGGGTTAGGGTTAGGTTGAGCGTCAGGGTTAAAATCGAGAGCGTTTAAGGATGGTGCTAAGGTTTGAGTTAGGTTTAGCGTTCGCTTTCGTAGAATCGAGGGGTAAGCTTAAGTTTAGGCTTAGGATTAGGGTTAGGGTTAGAATCAGGCACATTTTTAGTGGTCTGCTTTTCATCAGGGTATGGCTTAGAGTGCATTTAGGGGTAGGCGTAGGAGTAGGGTTAGGATTAGGGTTAAGGTTTGTGTTGGTAGAATCGAGGTTTAGGGTTGGGCTTGGGGTCAGGGATGACTTTTGGGTTAGAGTCGAGTGCATTTAGGGTTAGGGGTAGTGTTGAAATTGACGATTTAGTGTTTGGGTTAGAATCGAGCACATTTAGGGTTAGAGTTTTGGTTAGAATTCGTTAGGGTTAGGGTTAGTGCAAGGGGTAGGGGTAGGGTTAGAGTGCATTTAGGGGTAGGGGTAGGGGTAGGGTTAGGATTAGGGTTAGGGTTTGTGTTGCTAGAATCGAAGTTTAGGGTTAGGCGTAGGGTGAGGATTGCCTTTTGGGTTACAACTGAGTGCATTTAGAGTTAGGGTTAGTGTTGAGATTGACGATTTAGTGTTAGACTTAGAATCGAGCACATTAGGGTGAGAGTTATGGCTAGAATCCACTATATTTAAGCTTAGGGTTAGGGTTAGGGTTTGTGTTGGTAGAATCGATTTTTAGGGTTAGGCTTAGGGTCAGGATTGCCTTTTGGGTTAGAGTCGAGTGCATTTAGGGTTAGGCTTTGTGTTGAGATTGACGATTGAGTGTTAGGGTTGTAATCGAGCACATTAGGGTTAGAGTTATGGTTAGAATCCAGTGCATTTAGGGTTAGGATTAGGGATAGGGTTAGGTTTATGTTTAAGGTGAGGGTTAGAATCGAGTGCATTTAAGGATAGTGTTAGGGTTAGAGTTAGGTATAGGGTTAGCTTTCGTAGAATCGAGGGTCAGTGTTCGGGTGAGGGTTAGGGTTAGGATTAGGGTTAGAATCAGGAGCATTTTTAGCGTTAGGGTTGGGATTAGGGTCAGGGATTGAGTGCATTTAGGGTTAGGGGAGGAGTTGGGTTAGGATTAGGGTTAGGGTTTGTGTTGGTAGAATCGAGGTTTTGGGTTAGGCTTAGGGTCAGGAGAGCATTTGGGGTCATAATTCAGAGCATTTGGGCTTAGGGTTAGTGTTGAAATTGATGATTTAGTTATAGCGTTAGAATCAGGCACATTTAGGGATAGAGTTATGATTAGAATTCAGTGCATTTAGGGTTAGGGTTGGGGTTAGGGTAAGGTTTAGGGTCAGGGTTAGAATCGAGAGCATTAAGGATAGTGCTAGGGTTAGAGTTAGGTTGAGGGTTAGCTTTCGTAGAATCGAAGGTTAGGGTTAGGGTTAGGCTTAGGGTGAGGGTTAGGGCTAGAATCAAGCACAGTTTTAGTGTTAGCGTTAGGGTGAGGATTAGGGTTAAAGTGCTTTTAGGGCTAGTGGAAGGGATAGGGCTAGGATTAGGGTTAAGGTTTGTGTTGGTAGAATCAAGGTTTAGGTTTAGGCTTAGGGTCAGGATTGCATTTTGGATCAGAATCGAGTGTATTTAGGCTTTGGGTTAGTGTTCAAATTGACGATTTGGTGTTAGGGTTTGAATCGAGCACATTTAGGGTGAGAGTTATGCTTAGAATTCAGTTCATTTAGGGTTAGCGTTAGGGTTAGGGTTAGGTTGAGCGTCAGGGTTAAAATCGAGAGCGTTTAAGGATGGTGCTAGGGTTAGAGTTAGGTTTAGCGTTCGCTTTCGTAGAATCGAGGGGTAAGCTTAAGGTTAGGCTTAGGGTTAGGGTTAGGGTTAGAATCAGGCACATTTTTAGTGGTCTGCTTTTCATCATGGTATGGCTTAGAGTGCATTTAGGGGTAGGCGTAGGAGTAGGGTTAGGATTAGGGTTCAGGTTTGGTGGGTAGAATCGAGGTTTAGGGTTGGGCTTGGGGTCAGGGATGACTTTTGGGTTAGAGTCGAGTGCATTTAGGGTTAGGGATAGTGTTGAAATTGACGATTTAGTGTTTGGGTTAGAATCCAGCACATTTAGGGTTAGAGTTTTGGTTAGAATTCGTTAGGGTTAGGGTTAGTGTAAGGGGTAGGGGTAGGGTTAGAGTGCATTTAGGGGTAGGGGTAGGGGTAGGGTTAGGATTAGGGTTAGGTTTTGTGTTGGTAGAATCGAAGTTTAGGGTTAGGCGTAGCGTGAGGATTGCCTTTTGGGTTACAACTGAGTGCATTTAGAGTTAGGGTTAGTGTTGAGATTGACGATTTAGTGTTAGACTTAGAATCGAGCACATTAGGGTGAGAATTATGGCTAGAATCCACTATATTTAAGCTTAGGGTTAGGGTTAGGTTTTGTGTTGGTAGAATCGATTTTTAGGGTTAGGCTTAGGGTCAGGATTGCCTTTTGGGTTAGAGTCGAGTGCATTTAGGGTTAGGCTTAGTGTTGAGATTGACGATTGAGTGTTAGGGTTGTAATGGAGCACATTAGGGTGAGAGTTATGGTTAGAATCCAGTGCATTTAGGGTTAGGATTAGGGATAGGGTTAGGTTTATGTTTAAGGTGAAGGTTAGAATCGAGTGCATTTAAGGATAGTGTTAGGGTTAGAGTTAGGTATAGGGTTAGCTTTCGTAGAATCGAGGGTCAGTGTTCGGGTGAGGGTTAGGGTTAGGATTAGGGTTAGAATCAGGAGCATTTTTAGCGTTAGGGTTGGGATTAGGGTCAGGGACTGAGTGCATTTAGGGCTAGGGGAGGAGTTGGGTTAGGATTAGGGTTAGGGTTTGTGTTGGTAGAATCGAGGTTTTGGGTT
This sequence comes from Notamacropus eugenii, assembly GCF_028372415.1. Classification (NCBI taxonomy): domain Eukaryota; kingdom Metazoa; phylum Chordata; class Mammalia; order Diprotodontia; family Macropodidae; genus Notamacropus; species Notamacropus eugenii. Next base: position 324,142 of record NW_027325096.1, read on the forward strand.
AGGCTTAGGGTCAGGAGAGCATTTGGGGTCATAATTCAGAGCATTTGGGCTTAGGGTTAGTGTTGAAATTGATGATTTAGTTATAGCGTTAGAATCAGGCACATTTAGGGATAGAGTTATGATTAGAATTCAGTGCATTTAGGGTTAGGGTTGGGGTTAGGGTAAGGTTTAGGGTCAGGGTTAGAATCGAGAGCATTAAGGATAGTGCTAGGGTTAGAGTTAGGTTGAGGGTTAGCTTTCGTAGAATCGAAGGTTAGGCTTAGGGTTAGGCTTAGGGTGAGGGTTAGGGCTAGAATCAAGCACAGTTTTAGTGTTAGCGTTAGGGTGAGGATTAGGGTTAAAGTGCTTTTAGGGCTAGTGGAAGGGATAGGGCTAGGATTAGGGTTAAGGTTTGTGGTGGTAGAATCAAGGTTTAGGTTTAGGCTTAGGGTCAGGATTGCATTTTGGATCAGAATCGAGTGTATTTAGGCTTTGGGTTAGTGTTCAAATTGACGATTTGGTGTTAGGGTTTGAATCGAGCACATTTAGGGTGAGAGTTATGCTTAGAATTCAGTGCATTTAGGGTTAGCGTTAGGGTTAGGGTTAGGTTGAGCGTCAGGGTTAAAATCGAGAGCGTTTAAGGATGGTGCTAGGGTTTGAGTTAGGTTTAGCGTTCGCTTTCGTAGAATCGAGGGGTAAGCTTAAGTTTAGGCTTAGGATTAGGGTTAGGGTTAGAATCAGGCACATTTTTAGTGGTCTGCTTTTCATCAGGGTATGGCTTAGAGTGCATTTAGGGGTAGGCGTAGGAGTAGGGTTAGGATTAGGGTTAAGGTTTGTGTTGGTAGAATCGAGGTTTAGGGTTGGGCTTGGGGTCAGGGATGACTTTTGGGTTAGAGTCGAGTGCATTTAGGGTTAGGGATAGTGTTGAAATTGACGATTTAGTGTTTGGGTTAGAATCGAGCACATTTAGGGTTAGAGTTTTGGTTAGAATTCGTTAGGGTTAGGGTTAGTGCAAGGGGTAGGGGTAGGGTTAGAGTGCATTTAGGGGTAGGGGTAGGGGTAGGGTTAGGATTAGGGTTAGGGTTTGTGTTGGTAGAATCGAAGTTTAGGGTTAGGCGTAGGGTGAGGATTGCCTTTTGGGTTACAACTGAGTGCATTTAGAGTTAGGGTTAGTGTTGAGATTGACGATTTAGTGTTAGACTTAGAATCGAGCACATTAGGGTGAGAGTTATGGCTAGAATCCACTATATTTAAGCTTAGGGTTAGGGTTAGGGTTTGTGTTGGTAGAATCGATTTTTAGGGTTAGGCTTAGGGTCAGGATTGCCTTTTGGGTTAGAGTCGAGTGCATTTAGGGTTAGGCTTAGTGTTGAGATTGACGATTGAGTGTTAGGGTTGTAATGGAGCACATTAGGGTGAGAGTTATGGTTAGAATCCAGTGCATTTAGGGTTAGGATTAGGGATAGGGTTAGGTTTATGTTTAAGGTGAAGGTTAGAATCGAGTGCATTTAAGGATAGTGTTAGGGTTAGAGTTAGGTATAGGGTTAGCTTTCGTAGAATCGAGGGTCAGTGTTCGGGTGAGGGTTAGGGTTAGGATTAGGGTTAGAATCAGGAGCATTTTTAGCGTTAGGGTTGGGATTAGGGTCAGGGACTGAGTGCATTTAGGGCTAGGGGAGGAGTTGGGTTAGGATTAGGGTTAGGGTTTGTGTTGGTAGAATCGAGGTTTTGGGTTAGGCTTAGGGTCAGGAGAGCATTTGGGGTCATAATTCAGAGCATTTGGGCTTAGGGTTAGTGTTGAAATTGATGATTTAGTTATAGCGTTAGAATCAGGCACATTTAGGGATAGAGTTATGATTAGAATTCAGTGCATTTAGGGTTAGGGTTGGGGTTAGGGTAAGGTTTAGGGTCAGGGTTAGAATCGAGAGCATTAAGGATAGTGCTAGGGTTAGAGTTAGGTTGAGGGTTAGCTTTCGTAGAATCGAAGGTTAGGCTTAGGGTTAGGCTTAGGGTGAGGGTTAGGGCTAGAATCAAGCACAGTTTTAGTGTTAGCGTTAGGGTGAGGATTAGGGTTAAAGTGCTTTTAGGGCTAGTGGAAGGGATAGGGCTAGGATTAGGGTTAAGGTTTGTGTTGGTAGAATCAAGGTTTAGGTTTAGGCTTAGGGTCAGGATTGCATTTTGGATCAGAATCGAGTGTATTTAGGCTTTGGGTTAGTGTTCAAATTGACGATTTGGTGTTAGGGTTTGAATCGAGCACATTTAGGGTGAGAGTTATGCTTAGAATTCAGTGCATTTAGGGTTAGCGTTAGGGTTAGGGTTAGGTTGAGCGTCAGGGTTAAAATCGAGAGCGTTTAAGGATGGTGCTAGGGTTTGAGTTAGGTTTAGCGTTCGCTTTCGTAGAATCGAGGGGTAAGCTTAAGTTTAGGCTTAGGATTAGGGTTAGGGTTAGAATCAGGCACATTTTTAGTGGTCTGCTTTTCATCAGGGTATGGCTTAGAGTGCATTTAGGGGTAGGCGTAGGAGTAGGGTTAGGATTAGGGTTAAGGTTTGTGTTGGTAGAATCGAGGTTTTGGGTTAGGCTTAGGGTCAGGAGAGCATTTGGGGTCATAATTCAGAGCATTTGGGCTTAGGGTTAGTGTTGAAATTGATGATTTAGTTATAGCGTTAGAATCAGGCACATTTAGGGATAGAGTTATGATTAGAATTCAGTGCATTTAGGGTTAGGGTTGGGGTTAGGGTAAGGTTTAGGGTCAGGGTTAGAATCGAGAGCATTAAGGATAGTGCTAGGGTTAGAGTTAGGTTGAGGGTTAGCTTTCGTAGAATCGAAGGTTAGGCTTAGGGTTAGGCTTAGGGTGAGGGTTAGGGCTAGAATCAAGCACAGTTTTAGTGTTAGCGTTAGGGTGAGGATTAGGGTTAAAGTGCTTTTAGGGCTAGTGGAAGGGATAGGGCTAGGATTAGGGTTAAGGTTTGTGGTGGTAGAATCAAGGTTTAGGTTTAGGCTTAGGGTCAGGATTGCATTTTGGATCAGAATCGAGTGTATTTAGGCTTTGGGTTAGTGTTCAAATTGACGATTTGGTGTTAGGGTTTGAATGGAGCACATTTAGGGTGAGAGTTATGCTTAGAATTCAGTGCATTTAGGGTTAGCGTTAGGGTTAGGGTTAGGTTGAGCGTCAGGGTTAAAATCGAGAGCGTTTAAGGATGGTGCTAGGGTTAGAGTTAGGTTTAGCCTTCGCTTTCGTACAATCGAGGGATAAGCTTAAGTTTAGGCTTAGGATTAGGGTTAGGGTTAGAATCAGGCACATTTTTAGTGGTCTGCTTTTCATCAGGGTATGGCTTAGAGTGCATTTAGGGGTAGGCGTAGGAGTAGGGTTAGGATTAGGGTTAAGGTTTGTGTTGGTAGAATCGAGGTTTAGGGTTGGGCTTGGGGTCAGGGATGACTTTTGGGTTAGAGTCGAGCGCATTTAGGGTTAGGGATAGTGTTGAAATTGACGATTTAGTGTTTGGGTTAGAATCGAGCACATTTAGGGTTAGAGTTTTGGTTAGAATTCGTTAGGGTTAGGGTTAGTGCAAGGGGTAGGGGTAGGGTTAGAGTGCATTTAGGGGTAGGGTTAGGGGTAGGGTTAGGATTAGGGTTAGGGTTTGTGTTGGTAGAATCGAAGTTTAGGGTTCGGCGTAGGGTGAGGATTGCCTTTTGGGTTACAACTGAGTGCATTTAGAGTTAGGGTTAGTGTTGAGATTGACGATTTAGTGTTAGACTTAGAATCGAGCACATTAGGGTGAGAATTATGGCTAGAATCCACTATATTTAAGCTTAGGGTTAGGGTTAGGTTTTGTGTTGGTAGAATCGATTTTTAGGGTTAGGCTTAGGGTCAGGATTGCCTTTTGGGTTAGAGTCGAGTGCATTTAGGGTTAGGCTTAGTGTTGAGATTGACGATTGAGTGTTAGGGTTGTAATGGAGCACATTAGGGTGAGAGTTATGGTTAGAATCCAGTGCATTTAGGGTTAGGATTAGGGATAGGGTTAGGTTTATGTTTAAGGTGAAGGTTAGAATCGAGTGCATTTAAGGATAGTGTTAGGGTTAGAGTTAGGTATAGGGTTAGCTTTCGTAGAATCGAGGGTCAGTGTTCGGGTGAGGGTTAGGGTTAGGATTAGGGTTAGAATCAGGAGCATTTTTAGCGTTAGGGTTGGGATTAGGGTCAGGGACTGAGTGCATTTAGGGCTAGGGGAGGAGTTGGGTTAGGATTAGGGTTAGGGTTTGTGTTGGTAGAATCGAGGTTTTGGGTTAGGCTTAGGGTCAGGAGAGCATTTGGGGTCATAATTCAGAGCATTTGGGCTTAGGGTTAGTGTTGAAATTGATGATTTAGTTATAGCGTTAGAATCAGGCACATTTAGGGATAGAGTTATGATTAGAATTCAGTGCATTTAGGGTTAGGGTTGGGGTTAGGGTAAGGTTTAGGGTCAGGGTTAGAATCGAGAGCATTAAGGATAGTGCTAGGGTTAGAGTTAGGTTGAGGGTTAGCTTTCGTAGAATCGAAGGTTAGGCTTAGGGTTAGGCTTAGGGTGAGGGTTAGGGCTAGAATCAAGCACAGTTTTAGTGTTAGCGTTAGGGTGAGGATTAGGGTTAAAGTGCTTTTAGGGCTAGTGGAAGGGATAGGGCTAGGATTAGGGTTAAGGTTTGTGGTGGTAGAATCAAGGTTTAGGTTTAGGCTTAGGGTCAGGATTGCATTTTGGATCAGAATCGAGTGTATTTAGGCTTTGGGTTAGTGTTCAAATTGACGATTTGGTGTTAGGGTTTGAATCGAGCACATTTAGGGTGAGAGTTATGCTTAGAATTCAGTGCATTTAGGGTTAGCGTTAGGGTTAGGGTTAGGTTGAGCGTCAGGGTTAAAATCGAGAGCGTTTAAGGATGGTGCTAGGGTTTGAGTTAGGTTTAGCGTTCGCTTTCGTAGAATCGAGGGGTAAGCTTAAGTTTAGGCTTAGGACTAGGGTTAGGGTTAGAATCAGGCACATTTTTAGTGGTCTGCTTTTCATCAGGGTATGGCTTAGAGTGCATTTAGGGGTAGGCGTAGGAGTAGGGTTAGGATTAGGGTTAAGGTTTGTGTTGGTAGAATCGAGGTTTAGGGTTGGGCTTGGGGTCAGGGATGACTTTTGGGTTAGAGTCGAGTGCATTTAGGGTTAGGGATAGTGTTGAAATTGACGATTTAGTGTTTGGGTTAGAATCGAGCACATTTAGGGTTAGAGTTTTGGTTAGAATTCGTTAGGGTTAGGGTTAGTGCAAGGGGTAGGGGTAGGGTTAGAGTGCATTTAGGGGTAGGGGTAGGGGTAGGGTTAGGATTAGGGTTAGGGTTTGTGTTGGTAGAATCGAAGTTTAGGGTTAGGCGTAGGGTGAGGATTGCCTTTTGGGTTACAACTGAGTGCATTTAGAGTTAGGGTTAGTGTTGAGATTGACGATTTAGTGTTAGACTTAGAATCGAGCACATTAGGGTGAGAGTTATGGCTAGAATCCACTATATTTAAGCTTAGGGTTAGGGTTAGGGTTTGTGTTGGTAGAATCGATTTTTAGGGTTAGGCTTAGGGTCAGGATTGCCTTTTGGGTTAGAGTCGAGTGCATTTAGGGTTAGGCTTTGTGTTGAGATTGACGATTGAGTGTTAGGGTTGTAATCGAGCACATTAGGGTTAGAGTTATGGTTAGAATCCAGTGCATTTAGGGTTAGGATTAGGGATAGGGTTAGGTTTATGTTTAAGGTGAGGGTTAGAATCGAGTGCATTTAAGGATAGTGTTAGGGTTAGAGTTAGGTATAGGGTTAGCTTTCGTAGAATCGAGGGTCAGTGTTCGGGTGAGGGTTAGGGTTAGGATTAGGGTTAGAATCAGGAGCATTTTTAGCGTTAGGGTTGGGATTAGGGTCAGGGATTGAGTGCATTTAGGGTTAGGGGAGGAGTTGGGTTAGGATTAGGGTTAGGGTTTGTGTTGGTAGAATCGAGGTTTTGGGTTAGGCTTAGGGTCAGGAGAGCATTTGGGGTCATAATTCAGAGCATTTGGGCTTAGGGTTAGTGTTGAAATTGATGATTTAGTTATAGCGTTAGAATCAGGCACATTTAGGGATAGAGTTATGATTAGAATTCAGTGCATTTAGGGTTAGGGTTGGGGTTAGGGTAAGGTTTAGGGTCAGGGTTAGAATCGAGAGCATTAAGGATAGTGCTAGGGTTAGAGTTAGGTTGAGGGTTAGCTTTCGTAGAATCGAAGGTTAGGGTTAGGGTTAGGCTTAGGGTGAGGGTTAGGGCTAGAATCAAGCACAGTTTTAGTGTTAGCGTTAGGGTGAGGATTAGGGTTAAAGTGCTTTTAGGGCTAGTGGAAGGGATAGGGCTAGGATTAGGGTTAAGGTTTGTGTTGGTAGAATCAAGGTTTAGGTTTAGGCTTAGGGTCAGGATTGCATTTTGGATCAGAATCGAGTGTATTTAGGCTTTGGGTTAGTGTTCAAATTGACGATTTGGTGTTAGGGTTTGAATCGAGCACATTTAGGGTGAGAGTTATGCTTAGAATTCAGTGCATTTAGGGTTAGCGTTAGGGTTAGGGTTAGGTTGAGCGTCAGGGTTAAAATCGAGAGCGTTTAAGGATGGTGCTAGGGTTAGAGTTAGGTTTAGCGTTCGCTTTCGTACAATCGAGGGATAAGCTTAAGTTTAGGCTTAGGATTAGGGTTAGGGTTAGAATCAGGCACATTTTTAGTGGTCTGCTTTTCATCAGGGTATGGCTTAGAGTGCATTTAGGGGTAGGCGTAGGAGTAGGGTTAGGATTAGGGTTAAGGTTTGTGTTGGTAGAATCGAGGTTTAGGGTTGGGCTTGGGGTCAGGGATGACTTTTGGGTTAGAGTCGAGTGCATTTAGGGTTAGGGATAGTGTTGAAATTGACGATTTAGTGTTTGGGTTAGAATCGAGCACATTTAGGGTTAGAGTTTTGGTTAGAATTCGTTAGGGTTAGGGTTAGTGCAAGGGGTAGGGGTAGGGTTAGAGTGCATTTAGGGGTAGGGGTAGGGGTAGGGTTAGGATTAGGGTTAGGGTTTGTGTTGGTAGAATCGAAGTTTAGGGTTAGGCGTAGCGTGAGGATTGCCTTTTGGGTTACAACTGAGTGCATTTAGAGTTAGGGTTAGTGTTGAGATTGACGATTTAGTGTTAGACTTAGAATCGAGCACATTAGGGTGAGAATTATGGCTAGAATCCACTATATTTAAGCTTAGGGTTAGGGTTAGGTTTTGTGTTGGTAGAATCGATTTTTAGGGTTAGGCTTAGGGTCAGGATTGCCTTTTGGGTTAGAGTCGAGTGCATTTAGGGTTAGGCTTAGTGTTGAGATTGACGATTGAGTGTTAGGGTTGTAATGGAGCACATTAGGGTGAGAGTTATGGTTAGAATCCAGTGCATTTAGGGTTAGGATTAGGGATAGGGTTAGGTTTATGTTTAAGGTGAAGGTTAGAATCGAGTGCATTTAAGGATAGTGTTAGGGTTAGAGTTAGGTATAGGGTTAGCTTTCGTAGAATCGAGGGTCAGTGTTCGGGTGAGGGTTAGGGTTAGGATTAGGGTTAGAATCAGGAGCATTTTTAGCGTTAGGGTTGGGATTAGGGTCAGGGACTGAGTGCATTTAGGGCTAGGGGAGGAGTTGGGTTAGGATTAGGGTTAGGGTTTGTGTTGGTAGAATCGAGGTTTTGGGTTAGGCTTAGGGTCAGGAGAGCATTTGGGGTCATAATTCAGAGCATTTGGGCTTAGGGTTAGTGTTGAAATTGATGATTTAGTTATAGCGTTAGAATCAGGCACATTTAGGGATAGAGTTATGATTAGAATTCAGTGCATTTAGGGTTAGGGTTGGGGTTAGGGTAAGGTTTAGGGTCAGGGTTAGAATCGAGAGCATTAAGGATAGTGCTAGGGTTAGAGTTAGGTTGAGGGTTAGCTTTCGTAGAATCGAAGGTTAGGGTTAGGGTTAGGCTTAGGGTGAGGGTTAGGGCTAGAATCAAGCCCAGTTTTAGTGTTAGCGTTAGGGTGAGGATTAGGGTTAAAGTGCTTTTAGGGCTAGTGGAAGGGATAGGGCTAGGATTAGGGTTAAGGTTTGTGTTGGTAGAATCAAGGTTTAGGTTTAGGCTTAGGGTCAGGATTGCATTTTGGATCAGAATCGAGTGTATTTAGGCTTTGGGTTAGTGTTCAAATTGACGATTTGGTGTTAGGGTTTGAATCGAGCACATTTAGGGTGAGAGTTATGCTTAGAATTCAGTGCATTTAGGGTTAGCGTTAGGGTTGGGGTTAGGTTGAGCGTCAGGGTTAAAATCGAGAGCGTTTAACGATGGTGCTAGGGTTAGAGTTAGGTTTAGCGTTCGCTTTCGTACAATCGAGGGATAAGCTTAAGTTTAGGCTTAGGATTAGGGTTAGGGTTAGAATCAGGCACATTTTTAGTGGTCTGCTTTTCATCAGGGTATGGCTTAGAGTGCATTTAGGGGTAGGCGTAGGAGTAGGGTTAGGATTAGGGTTAAGGTTTGTGTTGGTAGAATCGAGGTTTAGGGTTGGGCTTGGGGTCAGGGATGACTTTTGGGTTAGAGTCGAGTGCATTTAGGGTTAGGGATAGTGTTGAAATTGACGATTTAGTGTTTGGGTTAGAATCGAGCACATTTAGGGTTAGAGTTTTGGTTAGAATTCGTTAGGGTTAGGGTTAGTGCAAGGGGTAGGGGTAGGGTTAGAGTGCATTTAGGGGTAGGGGTAGGGGTAGGGTTAGGATTAGGGTTAGGGTTTGTGTTGGTAGAATCGAAGTTTAGGGTTAGGCGTAGGGTGAGGATTGCCTTTTGGGTTACAACTGAGTGCATTTAGAGTTAGGGTTAGTGTTGAGATTGACGATTTAGTGTTAGACTTAGAATCGAGCACATTAGGGTGAGAGTTATGGCTAGAATCCACTATATTTAAGCTTAGGGTTAGGGTTAGGGTTTGTGTTGGTAGAATCGATTTTTAGGGTTAGGCTTAGGGTCAGGATTGCCTTTTGGGTTAGAGTCGAGTGCATTTAGGGTTAGGCTTAGTGTTGAGATTGACGATTGAGTGTTAGGGTTGTAATGGAGCACATTAGGGTGAGAGTTATGTTTAGAATCCAGTGCATTTAGGGTTAGGATTAGGGATAGGGTTAGGTTTATGTTTAAGGTGAAGGTTAGAATCGAGTGCATTTAAGGATAGTGTTAGGGTTAGAGTTAGGTATAGGGTTAGCTTTCGTAGAATCGAGGGTCAGTGTTCGGGTGAGGGTTAGGGTTAGGATTAGGGTTAGAATCAGGAGCATTTTTAGCGTTAGGGTTGGGATTAGGGTCAGGGACTGAGTGCATTTAGGGCTAGGGGAGGAGTTGGGTTAGGATTAGGGTTAGGATTTGTGTTGGTAGAATCGAGGTTTTGGGTTAGGCTTAGGGTCAGGAGAGCATTTGGGGTCATAATTCAGAGCATTTGGGCTTAGGGTTAGTGTTGAAATTGATGATTTAGTTATAGCGTTAGAATCAGGCACATTTAGGGATAGAGTTATGATTAGAATTCAGTGCATTTAGGGTTAGGGTTGGGGTTAGGGTAAGGTTTAGGGTCAGGGTTAGAATCGAGAGCATTAAGGATAGTGCTAGGGTTAGAGTTAGGTTGAGGGTTAGCTTTCGTAGAATCGAAGGTTAGGGTTAGGGTTAGGCTTAGGGTGAGGGTTAGGGCTAGAATCAAGCACAGTTTTAGTGTTAGCGTTAGGGTGAGGATTAGGGTTAAAGTGCTTTTAGGGCTAGTGGAAGGGATAGGGCTAGGATTAGGGTTAAGGTTTGTGTTGGTAGAATCAAGGTTTAGGTTTAGGCTTAGGGTCAGGATTGCATTTTGGATCAGAATCGAGTGTATTTAGGCTTTGGGTTAGTGTTCAAATTGACGATTTGGTGTTAGGGTTTGAATCGAGCACATTTAGGGTGAGAGTTATGCTTAGAATTCAGTGCATTTAGGGTTAGCGTTAGGGTTAGGGTTAGGTTGAGCGTCAGGGTTAAAATCGAGAGCGTTTAAGGATGGTGCTAAGGTTTGAGTTAGGTTTAGCGTTCGCTTTCGTAGAATCGAGGGGTAAGCTTAAGTTTAGGCTTAGGATTAGGGTTAGGGTTAGAATCAGGCACATTTTTAGTGGTCTGCTTTTCATCAGGGTATGGCTTAGAGTGCATTTAGGGGTAGGCGTAGGAGTAGGGTTAGGATTAGGGTTAAGGTTTGTGTTGGTAGAATCGAGGTTTAGGGTTGGGCTTGGGGTCAGGGATGACTTTTGGGTTAGAGTCGAGTGCATTTAGGGTTAGGGATAGTGTTGAAATTGACGATTTAGTGTTTGGGTTAGAATCGAGCACATTTAGGGTTAGAGTTTTGGTTAGAATTCGTTAGGGTTAGGGTTAGTGCAAGGGGTAGGGGTAGGGTTAGAGTGCATTTAGGGGTAGGGGTAGGGGTAGGGTTAGGATTAGGGTTAGGGTTTGTGTTGGTAGAATCGAAGTTTAGGGTTAGGCGTAGGGTGAGGATTGCCTTTTGGGTTACAACTGAGTGCATTTAGAGTTAGGGTTAGTGTTGAGATTGACGATTTAGTGTTAGACTTAGAATCGAGCACATTAGGGTGAGAGTTATGGCTAGAATCCACTATATTTAAGCTTAGGGTTAGGGTTAGGGTTTGTGTTGGTAGAATCGATTTTTAGGGTTAGGCTTAGGGTCAGGATTGCCTTTTGGGTTAGAGTCGAGTGCATTTAGGGTTAGGCTTAGTGTTGAGATTGACGATTGAGTGTTAGGGTTGTAATCGAGCACATTAGGGTTAGAGTTATGGTTAGAATCCAGTGCATTTAGGGTTAGGATTAGGGATAGGGTTAGGTTTATGTTTAAGGTGAGGGTTAGAATCGAGTGCATTTAAGGATAGTGTTAGGGTTAGAGTTAGGTATAGGGTTAGCTTTCGTAGAATCGAGGGTCAGTGTTCGGGTGAGGGTTAGGGTTAGGATTAGGGTTAGAATCAGGAGCATTTTTAGCGTTAGGGTTGGGATTAGGGTCAGGGACTGAGTGCATTTAGGGCTAGGGGAGGAGTTGGGTTAGGATTAGGGTTAGGGTTTGTGTTGGTAGAATCGAGGTTTTGGGTTAGGCTTAGGGTCAGGAGAGCATTTGGGGTCATAATTCAGAGCATTTGGGCTTAGGGTTAGTGTTGAAATTGATGATTTAGTTATAGCGTTAGAATCAGGCACATTTTGGGATAGAGTTATGATTAGAATTCAGTGCATTTAGGGTTAGGGTTGGGGTTAGGGTAAGGTTTAGGGTCAGGGTTAGAATCGAGAGCATTAAGGATAGTGCTAGGGTTAGAGTTAGGTTGAGGGTTAGCTTTCGTAGAATCGAAGGTTAGGGTTAGGGTTAGGCTTAGGGTGAGGGTTAGGGCTAGAATCAAGCACAGTTTTAGTGTTAGCGTTAGGGTGAGGATTAGGGTTAAAGTGCTTTTAGGGCTAGTGGAAGGGATAGGGCTAGGATTAGGGTTAAGGTTTGTGTTGGTAGAATCAAGGTTTAGGTTTAGGCTTAGGGTCAGGATTGCATTTTGGATCAGAATCGAGTGTATTTAGGCTTTGGGTTAGTGTTCAAATTGACGATTTGGTGTTAGGGTTTGAATCGAGCACATTTAGGGTGAGAGTTATGCTTAGAATTCAGTTCTTTTAGGGTTAGCGTTAGGGTTAGGGTTAGGTTGAGCGTCAGGGTTAAAATCGAGAGCGTTTAAGGATGGTGCTAGGGTTAGAGTTAGGTTTAGCGTTCGCTTTCGTAGAATCGAGGGGTAAGCTTAAGGTTAGGCTTAGGCTTAGGGTTAGGGTTAGAATCAGGCACATTTTTAGTGGTCTGCTTTTCATCATGGTATGGCTTAGAGTGCATTTAGGGGTAGGCGTAGGAGTAGGGTTAGGATTAGGGTTCAGGTTTGGTGGGTAGAATCGAGGTTTAGGGTTGGGCTTGGGGTCAGGGATGACTTTTGGGTTAGAGTCGAGTGCATTTAGGGTTAGGGATAGTGTTGAAATTGACGATTTAGTGTTTGGGTTAGAATCCAGCACATTTAGGGTTAGAGTTTTGGTTAGAATTCGTTAGGGTTAGGGTTAGTGTAAGGGGTAGGGGTAGGGTTAGAGTGCATTTAGGGGTAGGGGTAGGGGTAGGGTTAGGGTTAGGGTTAGGGTTTGTGTTGGTAGAATCCAAGTTTAGGGTTAGGCGTAGGGTGAGGATTGCCTTTTGGGTTACAACTGAGTGCATTTAGAGTTAGGGTTAGTGTTGAGATTGACGATTTAGTGTTAGACTTAGAATCGAGCACATTAGGGTGAGAATTATGGCTAGAATCCACTATATTTAAGCTTAGGGTTAGGGTTAGGTTTTGTGTTGGTAGAATCGATTTTTAGGGTTAGGCTTAGGGTCAGGATTGCCTTTTGGGTTAGAGTCGAGTGCATTTAGGGTTAGGCTTAGTGTTGAGATTGACGATTGAGTGTTAGGGTTGTAATGGAGCACATTAGGGTGAGAGTTATGGTTAGAATCCAGTGCATTTAGGGTTAGGATTAGGGATAGGGTTAGGTTTATGTTTAAGGTGAAGGTTAGAATCGAGTGCATTTAAGGATAGTGTTAGGGTTAGAGTTAGGTATAGGGTTAGCTTTCGTAGAATCGAGGGTCGGTGTTCGGGTGAGGGTTAGGGTTAGGATTAGGGTTAGAATCAGGAGCATTTTTAGCGTTAGGGTTGGGATTAGGGTCAGGGACTGAGTGCATTTAGGGCTAGGGGAGGAGTTGGGTTAGGATTAGGGTTAGGGTTTGTGTTGGTAGAATCGAGGTTTTGGGTTAGGCTTAGGGTCAGGAGAGCATTTGGGGTCATAATTCAGAGCATTTGGGCTTAGGGTTAGTGTTGAAATTGATGATTTAGTTATAGCGTTAGAATCAGGCACATTTAGGGATAGAGTTATGATTAGAATTCAGTGCATTTAGGGTTAGGGTTGGGGTTAGGGTAAGGTTTAGGGTCAGGGTTAGAATCGAGAGCATTAAGGATAGTGCTAGGGTTAGAGTTAGATTGAGGGTTAGCTTTCGTAGAATCGAAGGTTAGGCTTAGGGTTAGGCTTAGGGTGAGGGTTAGGGCTAGAATCAAGCACAGTTTTAGTGTTAGCGTTAGGGTGAGGATTAGGGTTAAAGTGCTTTTAGGGCTAGTGGAAGGGATAGGGCTAGGATTAGGGTTAAGGTTTGTGGTGGTAGAATCAAGGTTTAGGTTTAGGCTTAGGGTCAGGATTGCATTTTGTATCAGAATCGAGTGTATTTAGGCTTTGGGTTAGTGTTCAAATTGACGATTTGGTGTTAGGGTTTGAATCGAGCACATTTAGGGTGAGAGTTATGCTTAGAATTCAGTGCATTTAGGGTTAGCGTTAGGGTTAGGGTTAGGTTGAGCGTCAGGGTTAAAATCGAGAGCGTTTAAGGATGGTGCTAGGGTTAGAGTTAGGTTTAGCGTTCGCTTTCGTAGAATCGAGGGGTAAGCTTAAGTTTAGGCTTAGGATTAGGGTTAGGGTTAGAATCAGGCACATTTTTAGTGGTCTGCTTTTCATCAGGGTATGGCTTAGAGTGCATTTAGGGGTAGGCGTAGGAGTAGGGTTAGGATTAGGGTTAAGGTTTGTGTTGGTAGAATCGAGGTTTAGGGTTGGGCTTGGGGTCAGGGATGACTTTTGGGTTAGAGTCGAGTGCATTTAGGGTTAGGGATAGTGTTGAAATTGACGATTTAGTGTTTGGGTTAGAATCGAGCACATTTAGGGTTAGAGTTTTGGTTAGAATTCGTTAGGGTTAGGATTAGTGCAAGGGGTAGGGGTACGGTTAGAGTGCATTTAGGGGTAGGGGTAGGGGTAGGGTTAGGATTAGGGTTAGGGTTTGTGTTGGTAGAATCGAAGTTTAGGGTTAGGCGTAGGGTGAGGATTGCCTTTTGGGTTACAACTGAGTGCATTTAGAGTTAGGGTTAGTGTTGAGATTGACGATTTAGTGTTAGACTTAGAATCGAGCACATTAGGGTGAGAGTTATGGCTAGAATCCACTATATTTAAGCTTAGGGTTAGGGTTAGGGTTTGTGTTGGTAGAATCGATTTTTAGGGTTAGGCTTAGGGTCAGGATTGCCTTTTGGGTTAGAGTCGAGTGCATTTAGGGTTAGGCTTAGTGTTGAGATTGACGATTGAGTGTTAGGGTTGTAATGGAGCACATTAGGGTTAGAGTTATGGTTAGAATCCAGTGCATTTAGGGTTAGGATTAGGGATAGGGTTAGGTTTATGTTTAAGGTGAAGGTTAGAATCGAGTGCATTTAAGGATAGTGTTAGGGTTAGAGTTAGGTATAGGGTTAGCTTTCGTAGAATCGAGGGTCAGTGTTCGGGTGAGGGTTAGGGTTAGGATTAGGGTTAGAATCAGGAGCATTTTTAGCGTTAGGGTTGGGATTAGGGTCAGGGACTGAGTGCATTTAGGGCTAGGGGAGGAGTTGGGTTAGGATTAGGGTTAGGGTTTGTGTTGGTAGAATCGAGGTTTTGGGTTAGGCTTAGGGTCAGGAGAGCATTTGGGGTCATAATTCAGAGCATTTGGGCTTAGGGTTAGTGTTGAAATTGATGATTTAGTTATAGCGTTAGAATCAGGCACATTTAGGGATAGAGTTATGATTAGAATTCAGTGCATTTAGGGTTAGGGTTGGGGTTAGGGTAAGGTTTAGGGTCAGGGTTAGAATCGAGAGCATTAAGGATAGTGCTAGGGTTAGAGTTAGGTTGAGGGTTAGCTTTCGTAGAATCGAAGGTTAGGGTTAGGGTTAGGCTTAGGGTGAGGGTTAGGGCTAGAATCAAGCACAGTTTTAGTGTTAGCGTTAGGGTGAGGATTAGGGTTAAAGTGCTTTTAGGGCTAGTGGAAGGGATAGGGCTAGGATTAGGGTTAAGGTTTTGTTGGTAGAATCAAGGTTTAGGTTTAGGCTTAGGGTCAGGATTGCATTTTGGATCAGAATCGAGTGTATTTAGGCTTTGGGTTAGTGTTCAAATTGACGATTTGGTGTTAGGGTTTGAATCGAGCACATTTAGGGTGAGAGTTATGCTTAGAATTCAGTGCATTTAGGGTTAGCGTTAGGGTTAGGGTTAGGTTGAGCGTCAGGGTTAAAATCGAGAGCGTTTAAGGATGGTGCTAAGGTTTGAGTTAGGTTTAGCGTTCGCTTTCGTAGAATCGAGGGGTAAGCTTAAGTTTAGGCTTAGGATTAGGGTTAGGGTTAGAATCAGGCACATTTTGAGTGGTCTGCTTTTCATCAGGGTATGGCTTAGAGTGCATTTAGGGGTAGGCGTAGGAGTAGGGTTAGGATTAGGGTTAAGGTTTGTGTTGGTAGAATCGAGGTTTAGGGTTGGGCTTGGGGTCAGGGATGACTTTTGGGTTAGAGTCGAGTGCATTTAGGGTTAGGGATAGTGTTGAAATTGACGATTTAGTGTTTGGGTTAGAATCGAGCACATTTAGGGTTAGAGTTTTGGTTAGAATTCGTTAGGGTTAGGGTTAGTGCAAGGGGTAGGGGTAGGGTTAGAGTGCATTTAGGGGTAGGGGTAGGGGTAGGGTTAGGATTAGGGTTAGGGTTTGTGTTGGTAGAATCGAAGTTTAGGGTTAGGCGTAGGGTGAGGATTGCCTTTTGGGTTACAACTGAGTGCATTTAGAGTTAGGGTTAGTGTTGAGATTGACGATTTAGTGTTAGACTTAGAATCGAGCACATTAGGGTGAGAGTTATGGCTAGAATCCACTATATTTAAGCTTAGGGTTAGGGTTAGGGTTTGTGTTGGTAGAATCGATTTTTAGGGTTAGGCTTAGGGTCAGGATTGCCTTTTGGGTTAGAGTCGAGTGCATTTAGGGTTAGGCTTAGTGTTGAGATTGACGATTGAGTGTTAGGGTTGTAATGGAGCACATTAGGGTGAGAGTTATGGTTAGAATCCAGTGCATTTAGGGTTAGGATTAGGGATAGAGTTAGGTTTATGTTTAAGGTGAGGGTTAGAATCGAGTGCATTTAAGGATAGTGTTAGGGTTAGAGTTAGGTATAGGGTTAGCTTTCGTAGAATCGAGGGTCAGTGTTCGGGTGAGGGTTAGGGTTAGGATTCGGGTTAGAATCAGGAGCATTTTTAGCGTTAGGGTTGGGATTAGGGTCAGGGATTGAGTGCATTTAGGGCTAGGGGAGGAGTTGGGTTAGGATTAGGGTTAGGGTTTGTGTTGGTAGAATCGAGGTTTTGGGTTAGGCTTAGGGTCAGGAGAGCATTTGGGGTCATAATTCAGAGCATTTGGGCTTAGGGTTAGTGTTGAAATTGATGATTTAGTTATAGCGTTAGAATCAGGCACATTTAGGGATAGAGTTATGATTAGAATTCAGTGCATTTAGGGTTAGGGTTGGGGTTAGGGTAAGGTTTAGGGTCAGGGTTAGAATCGAGAGCATTAAGGATAGTGCTAGGGTTAGAGTTAGGTTGAGGGTTAGCTTTCGTAGAATCGAAGGTTAGGGTTAGGGTTAGGCTTAGGGTGAGGGTTAGGGCTAGAATCAAGCACAGTTTTAGTGTTAGCGTTAGGGTGAGGATTAGGGTTAAAGTGCTTTTAGGGCTAGTGGAAGGGATAGGGCTAGGATTAGGGTTAAGGTCTGTGTTGGTAGAATCAAGGTTTAGCTTTAGGCTTAGGGTCAGGATTGCATTTTGGATCAGAATCGAGTGTATTTAGGCTTTGGGTTACTGTTCAAATTGACGATTTGGTGTTAGGGTTTGAATCGAGCACATTTAGGGTGAGAGTTATGCTTAGAATTCAGTGCATTTAGGGTTAGCGTTAGGGTTAGGGTTAGGTTGAGCGTCAGGGTTAAAATCGAGAGCGTTTAAGGATGGTGCTAGGGTTAGAGTTAGGTTTAGCGTTCGCTTTCGTACAATCGAGGGATAAGCTTAAGTTTAGGCTTAGGATTAGGGTTAGGGTTAGAATCAGGCACATTTTTAGTGGTCTGCTTTTCATCAGGGTATGGCTTAGAGTGCATTTAGGGGTAGGCGTAGGAGTAGGGTTAGGATTAGGGTTAAGGTTTGTGTTGGTAGAATCGAGGTTTAGGGTTGGGCTTGGGGTCAGGGATGACTTTTGGGTTAGAGTCGAGTGCATTTAGGGTTAGGGATAGTGTTGAAATTGACGATTTAGTGTTTGGGTTAGAATCGAGCACATTTAGGGTTAGAGTTTTGGTTAGAATTCGTTAGGGTTAGGGTTAGTGCAAGGGGTAGGGGTAGGGTTAGAGTGCATTTAGGGGTAGGGGTAGGGGTAGGGTTAGGATTAGGGTTAGGGTTTGTGTTGGTAGAATCGAAGTTTAGGGTTAGGCGTAGGGTGAGGATTGCCTTTTGGGTTACAACTGAGTGCATTTAGAGTTAGGGTTAGTGTTGAGATTGACGATTTAGTGTTAGACTTAGAATCGAGCACATTAGGGTGAGAGTTATGGCTAGAATCCACTATATTTAAGCTTAGGGTTAGGGTTAGGGTTTGTGTTGGTAGAATCGATTTTTAGGGTTAGGCTTAGGGTCAGGATTGCCTTTTGGGTTAGAGTCGAGTGCATTTAGGGTTAGGCTTAGTGTTGAGATTGACGATTGAGTGTTAGGGTTGTAATGGAGCACATTAGGGTGAGAGTTATGGTTAGAATCCAGTGCATTTAGGGTGAGGATTAGGGATAGGGTTAGGTTTATGTTTAAGGTGAGGGTTAGAATCGAGTGCATTTAAGGATAGTGTTAGGGTTAGAGTTAGGTATAAGGTTAGCTTTCGTAGAATCGAGGGTCAGTGTTCGGGTGAGGGTTAGGGTTAGGATTAGGGTTAGAATCAGGAGCATTTTTAGCGTTAGGGTTGGGATTAGGGTCAGGGATTGAGTGCATTTAGGGCTAGGAGAGGAGTTGGGTTAGGATCAGGGTTAGGGTTTGTGTTGGTAGAATCGAGGTTTTGGGTTAGGCTTAGGGTCAGGAGAGCATTTGGGGTCATAATTCAGAGCATTTGGGCTTAGGGTTAGTGTTGAAATTGATGATTTACTTATAGCGTTAGAATCAGGCTCATTTAGGGATAGAGTTATGATTAGAATTCAGTGCATTTAGGGTTAGGGTTACGGTTAGGGTAAGGTTTAGGGTCAGGGTTAGAATCGAGAGCATTAAGGATAGTGCTAGGGTTAGAGTAGGTTGAGGGTTAGCTTTCCTAGAATCGAGGGTTAGGCTTAGGGTTCGGCTTAGGGTGAGGGTTAGCGCTAGAATCAAGCACAGTTTTAGTGTTAGCGTTAGGGTGAGGATTAGGGTTAAAGTGCTTTTAGGGCTAGTGGAAGGGATAGGGCTAGGATTAGGGTTAAGGTTTGTGTTGGTAGAATCAAGGTTTAGGTTTAGGCTTAGGGTCAGGATTGCATTTTGGATCAGAATCGAGTGTATTTAGGCTTTGGGTTAGTGTTCAAATTGACGATTTGGTGTTAGGGTTTGAATCGAGCACATTTAGGGTGAGAGTTATGCTTAGAATTCAGTGCATTTAGGGTTAGCGTTAGGGTTAGGGTTAGGTTGAGCGTCAGGGTTAAAATCGAGAGCGTTTAAGGATGGTGCTAAGGTTTGAGTTAGGTTTAGCGTTCGCTTTCGTAGAATCGAGGGTTAAGCTTAAGTTTAGGCTTAGGATTAGGGTTAGGGTTAGAATCAGGCACATTTTTAGTGGTCTGCTTTTCATCAGGGTATGGCTTAGAGTGCATTTAGGGGTAGGCGTAGGAGTAGGGTTAGGATTAGGGTTAAGGTTTGTGTTGGTAGAATCGAGGTTTAGGGTTGGGCTTGGGGTCAGGGATGACTTTTGGGTTAGAGTCGAGTGCATTTAGGGTTAGGGATAGTGTTGAAATTGACGATTTAGTGTTTGGGTTAGAATCGAGCACATTTAGGGTTAGAGTTTTGGTTAGAATTCGTTAGGGTTAGGGTTAGTGCAAGGGGTAGGGGTAGGGTTAGAGTGCATTTAGGGGTAGGGGTAGGGGTAGGGTTAGGATTAGGGTTGGGGTTTGTGTTGGTAGAATCGAAGTTTAGGGTTAGGCGTAGGGTGAGGATTGCCTTTTGGGTTACAACTGAGTGCATTTAGAGTTAGGGTTAGTGTTGAGATTGACGATTTAGTGTTAGACTTAGAATCGAGCACATTAGGGTGAGAGTTATGGCTAGAATCCACTATATTTAAGCTTAGGGTTAGGGTTAGGGTTTGTGTTGGTAGAATCGATTTTTAGGGTTAGGCTTAGGGTCAGGATTGCCTTTTGGGTTAGAGTCGAGTGCATTTAGGGTTAGGCTTAGTGTTGAGATTGACGATTGAGTGTTAGGGTTGTAATGGAGCACATTAGGGTGAGAGTTATGGTTAGAATCCAGTGCATTTAGGGTTAGGATTAGGGATAGAGTTAGGTTTATGTTTAAGGTGAGGGTTAGAATCGAGTGCATTTAAGGATAGTGTTAGGGTTAGAGTTAGGTATAGGGTTAGCTTTCGTAGAATCGAGGGTCAGTGTTCGGGTGAGGGTTAGGGTTAGGATTCGGGTTAGAATCAGGAGCATTTTTAGCGTTAGGGTTGGGATTAGGGTCAGGGATTGAGTGCATTTAGGGCTAGGGGAGGAGTTGGGTTAGGATTAGGGTTAGGGTTTGTGTTGGTAGAATCGAGGTTTTGGGTTAGGCTTAGGGTCAGGAGAGCATTTGGGGTCATAATTCAGAGCATTTGGGCTTAGGGTTAGTGTTGAAATTGATGATTTAGTTATAGCGTTAGAATCAGGCACATTTAGGGATAGAGTTATGATTAGAATTCAGTGCATTTAGGGTTAGGGTTGGGGTTAGGGTAAGGTTTAGGGTCAGGGTTAGAATCGAGAGCATTAAGGATAGTGCTAGGGTTAGAGTTAGGTTGAGGGTTAGCTTTCGTAGAATCGAAGGTTAGGGTTAGGGTTAGGCTTAGGGTGAGGGTTAGGGCTAGAATCAAGCACAGTTTTAGTGTTAGCGTTAGGGTGAGGATTAGGGTTAAAGTGCTTTTAGGGCTAGTGGAAGGGATAGGGCTAGGATTAGGGTTAAGGTCTGTGTTGGTAGAATCAAGGTTTAGGTTTAGGCTTAGGGTCAGGATTGCATTTTGTATCAGAATCGAGTGTATTTAGGCTTTGGGTTAGTGTTCAAATTGACGATTTGGTGTTAGGGTTTGAATCGAGCACATTTAGGGTGAGAGTTATGCTTAGAATTCAGTGCATTTAGGGTTAGCGTTAGGGTTAGGGTTAGGTTGAGCGTCAGGGTTAAAATCGAGAGCGTTTAAGGATGGTGCTAAGGTTTGAGTTAGGTTTAGCGTTCGCTTTCGTAGAATCGAGGGGTAAGCTTAAGTTTAGGCTTAGGATTAGGGTTAGGGTTAGAATCAGGCACATTTTGAGTGGTCTGCTTTTCATCAGGGTATGGCTTAGAGTGCATTTAGGGGTAGGCGTAGGAGTAGGGTTAGGATTAGGGTTAAGGTTTGTGTTGGTAGAATCGAGGTTTAGGGTTGGGCTTGGGGTCAGGGATGACTTTTGGGTTAGAGTCGAGTGCATTTAGGGTTAGGGATAGTGTTGAAATTGACGATTTAGTGTTTGGGTTAGAATCGAGCACATTTAGGGTTAGAGTTTTGGTTAGAATTCGTTAGGGTTAGGGTTAGTGCAAGGGGTAGGGGTAGGGTTAGAGTGCATTTAGGGGTAGGGGTAGGGGTAGGGTTAGGATTAGGGTTGGGGTTTGTGTTGGTAGAATCGAAGTTTAGGGTTAGGCGTAGGGTGAGGATTGCCTTTTGGGTTACAACTGAGTGCATTTAGAGTTAGGGTTAGTGTTGAGATTGACGATTTAGTGTTAGACTTAGAATCGAGCACATTAGGGTGAGAGTTATGGCTAGAATCCACTATATTTAAGCTTAGGGTTAGGGTTAGGGTTTGTGTTGGTAGAATCGATTTTTAGGGTTAGGCTTAGGGTCAGGATTGCCTTTTGGGTTAGAGTCGAGTGCATTTAGGGTTAGGCTTAGTGTTGAGATTGACGATTGAGTGTTAGGGTTGTAATGGAGCACATTAGGGTGAGAGTTATGGTTAGAATCCAGTGCATTTAGGGTTAGGATTAGGGATAGAGTTAGGTTTATGTTTAAGGTGAGGGTTAGAATCGAGTGCATTTAAGGATAGTGTTAGGGTTAGAGTTAGGTATAGGGTTAGCTTTCGTAGAATCGAGGGTCAGTGTTCGGGTGAGGGTTAGGGTTAGGATTCGGGTTAGAATCAGGAGCATTTTTAGCGTTAGGGTTGGGATTAGGGTCAGGGATTGAGTGCATTTAGGGCTAGGGGAGGAGTTGGGTTAGGATTAGGGTTAGGGTTTGTGTTGGTAGAATCGAGGTTTTGGGTTAGGCTTAGGGTCAGGAGAGCATTTGGGGTCATAATTCAGAGCATTTGGGCTTAGGGTTAGTGTTGAAATTGATGATTTAGTTATAGCGTTAGAATCAGGCACATTTAGGGATAGAGTTATGATTAGAATTCAGTGCATTTAGGGTTAGGGTTGGGGTTAGGGTAAGGTTTAGGGTCAGGGTTAGAATCGAGAGCATTAAGGATAGTGCTAGGGTTAGAGTTAGGTTGAGGGTTAGCTTTCGTAGAATCGAAGGTTAGGGTTAGGGTTAGGCTTAGGGTGAGGGTTAGGGCTAGAATCAAGCACAGTTTTAGTGTTAGCGTTAGGGTGAGGATTAGGGTTAAAGTGCTTTTAGGGCTAGTGGAAGGGATAGGGCTAGGATTAGGGTTAAGGTCTGTGTTGGTAGAATCAAGGTTTAGGTTTAGGCTTAGGGTCAGGATTGCATTTTGGATCAGAATCGAGTGTATTTAGGCTTTGGGTTACTGTTCAAATTGACGATTTGGTGTTAGGGTTTGAATCGAGCACATTTAGGGTGAGAGTTATGCTTAGAATTCAGTGCATTTAGGGTTAGCGTTAGGGTTAGGGTTAGGTTGAGCGTCAGGGTTAAAATCGAGAGCGTTTAAGGATGGTGCTAGGGTTAGAGTTAGGTTTAGCGTTCGCTTTCGTACAATCGAGGGATAAGCTTAAGTTTAGGCTTAGGATTAGGGTTAGGGTTAGAATCAGGCACATTTTTAGTGGTCTGCTTTTCATCAGGGTATGGCTTAGAGTGCATTTAGGGGTAGGCGTAGGAGTAGGGTTAGGATTAGGGTTAAGGTTTGTGTTGGTAGAATCGAGGTTTAGGGTTGGGCTTGGGGTCAGGGATGACTTTTGGGTTAGAGTCGAGTGCATTTAGGGTTAGGGATAGTGTTGAAATTGACGATTTAGTGTTTGGGTTAGAATCGAGCACATTTAGGGTTAGAGTTTTGGTTAGAATTCGTTAGGGTTAGGGTTAGTGCAAGGGGTAGGGGTAGGGTTAGAGTGCATTTAGGGGTAGGGGTAGGGGTAGGGTTAGGATTAGGGTTAGGGTTTGTGTTGGTAGAATCGAAGTTTAGGGTTAGGCGTAGGGTGAGGATTGCCTTTTGGGTTACAACTGAGTGCATTTAGAGTTAGGGTTAGTGTTGAGATTGACGATTTAGTGTTAGACTTAGAATCGAGCACATTAGGGTGAGAGTTATGGCTAGAATCCACTATATTTAAGCTTAGGGTTAGGGTTAGGGTTTGTGTTGGTAGAATCGATTTTTAGGGTTAGGCTTAGGGTCAGGATTGCCTTTTGGGTTAGAGTCGAGTGCATTTAGGGTTAGGCTTAGTGTTGAGATTGACGATTGAGTGTTAGGGTTGTAATGGAGCACATTAGGGTGAGAGTTATGGTTAGAATCCAGTGCATTTAGGGTGAGGATTAGGGATAGGGTTAGGTTTATGTTTAAGGTGAGGGTTAGAATCGAGTGCATTTAAGGATAGTGTTAGGGTTAGAGTTAGGTATAAGGTTAGCTTTCGTAGAATCGAGGGTCAGTGTTCGGGTGAGGGTTAGGGTTAGGATTAGGGTTAGAATCAGGAGCATTTTTAGCGTTAGGGTTGGGATTAGGGTCAGGGATTGAGTGCATTTAGGGCTAGGAGAGGAGTTGGGTTAGGATCAGGGTTAGGGTTTGTGTTGGTAGAATCGAGGTTTTGGGTTAGGCTTAGGGTCAGGAGAGCATTTGGGGTCATAATTCAGAGCATTTGGGCTTAGGGTTAGTGTTGAAATTGATGATTTACTTATAGCGTTAGAATCAGGCTCATTTAGGGATAGAGTTATGATTAGAATTCAGTGCATTTAGGGTTAGGGTTACGGTTAGGGTAAGGTTTAGGGTCAGGGTTAGAATCGAGAGCATTAAGGATAGTGCTAGGGTTAGAGTAGGTTGAGGGTTAGCTTTCCTAGAATCGAGGGTTAGGCTTAGGGTTCGGCTTAGGGTGAGGGTTAGGGCTAGAATCAAGCACAGTTTTAGTGTTAGCGTTAGGGTGAGGATTAGGGTTAAAGTGCTTTTAGGGCTAGTGGAAGGGATAGGGCTAGGATTAGGGTTAAGGTTTGTGTTGGTAGAATCAAGGCTTAGGTTTAGGCTTAGGGTCAGGATTGCATTTTGGATCAGAATCGAGTGTATTTAGGCTTTGGGTTAGTGTTCAAATTGACGATTTAGTGTTAGGGTTTGAATCGAGCACATTTAGGGTGAGAGTTATGCTTAGAATTCAGTGCATTTAGGGTTAGCGTTAGGGTTAGGGTTAGGTTGAGCGTCAGGGTTAAAATCGAGAGCGTTTAAGGATGGTGCTAGGGTTAGAGTTAGGTTTAGCGTTCGCTTTCGTAGAATCGAGGGTTAAGCTTAAGTTTAGGCTTAGGATTAGGGTCAGGGTTAGAATCAGGCACATTTTTAGTGCTCTGCTTTTCATCAGTGTATGGCTTAGAGTGCATTTAGGGGTAGGCGTAGGAGTAGGGTTAGGATTAGGGTTAAGGTTTGTGTTGGTAGAATCGAGGTTTAGGGTTGGGCTTGGGGTCAGGGATGACTTTTGGGTTAGAGTCGAGTGCATTTAGGGTTAGGGATAGTGTTGAAATTGACGATTTAGTGTTTGGGTTAGAATCGAGCACATTTAGGGTTAGAGTTTTGGTTAGAATTCGTTAGGGTTAGGGTTAGTGCAAGGGATAGGGGTAGGGTTAGAGTGCATTTAGGGGTAGGTGTAGGGGTAGGGTTAGGGTTAGGGTTAGGGTTTGTGTTGGTAGAATCGAAGTTTAGGGTTAGGCGTAGGGTGAGGATTGCCTTTTGGGTTACAACTGAGTGCATTTAGAGTTAGGGTTAGTGTTGAGATTGACGATTTAGTGTTAGACTTAGAATCGAGCACATTAGGGTGAGAGTTATGGCTAGAATCCACTATATTTAAGCTTAGGGTTAGGGTTAGGGTTTGTGTTGGTAGAATCGATTTTTAGGGTTAGGCTTAGGGTCAGGATTGCCTTTTGGGTTAGAGTCGAGTGCATTTAGGGTTAGGCTTAGTGTTGAGATTGACGATTGAGTGTTAGGGTTGTAATCGAGCACATTAGAGTTAGAGTTATGGTTAGAATCCAGTGCATTTAGTGTTAGGATTAGGGATAGGGTTAGGTTTATGTTTAAGGTGAGGGTTAGAATCGAGTGCATTTAAGGATAGTGTTAGGGTTAGAGTTAGGTATAGGGTTAGCTTTCGTAGAATCGAGGGTCAGTGTTCGGGTGAGGGTTAGGGTTAGGATTAGGGTTAGAATCAGGAGCATTTTTAGCGTTAGGGTTGGGATAAGGGTCAGGGATTGAGTGCATTTAGGGCTAGGGGAGGAGTTGGGTTAGGATTAGGGTTAGGGTTTGTGTTGGTAGAATCGAGGTTTTGGGTTAGGCTTAGGGTCAGGAGAGCATTTGGGGTCATAATTCAGAGCATTTGGGCTTAGGGTTAGTGTTGAAATTGATGATTTAGTTATAGCGTTAGAATCAGGCACATTTATGGATAGAGTTATGATTAGAATTCAGTGCATTTATGGTTAGAGTTAGGTTTATTGTTAGTTTTAGGGTCAGGGTTAGAATCGAGAGCATTTAAGGATGGTGCTAGTGTTAGAGTTAAGTTTAGGGTTAGCTTTCGTAGAATCGAGGGTTAGGTTTAGGGTTAGGCTTAGGGGGAGGGTTAGGGTTAGAATCAAGGACAGCTTTAGTGTTAGCGTTAGGGTGAGGATTAGGGTTAAAGTGCTTTTAGGGCTAGTGGAAGGGGTAGGGTTAGGATTAGGGTTAAGGTTTGTGTTGGTAGAATCGAGGTTTAGGGTTAGGCTTAGGGTCAGGATTGCATTTTGGATCGGAATCGAGTGTATTTAGGCTTTGGCTTAGTGTTCAAATTGACGATTAATGTTAGGGTTTGAATCGAGCACATTTAGGGTTAGAGTTTTGTTTAGAATTCGGTAGGGTTAGGGTTAGTGTAAGGGGTAGGGGTAGGGTTGGCGTGCATTTAGGGGTAGGGGTAGGGGTAGGGTTAGGAATCGGGTTAGGGTTTGTGTTGGTAGGATCGAAGTTTAGGGTTAGGCGTAGGGTGAGGATTGCCTTTTGGGTTACAACTGAGTGCATTTAGAGTTAGGGTTAGTGTTGAGATTGACGATTTAGTGTTAGACTTAGAATTGAGCACATTAGGGTTAGATTTATGGTTCGAATCCACTATATTTAAGCTTAGGGTTAGGGTTAGGTTTATTAGGGTCAGGATTAGAATCGAGAGCATTTAAGGATAGTGTTAGGGTTAGAGTTAGGTTTAGGGTTAGGTTTCGTAGAATTGAGGCTTAGGGTTAGGGTTAGGGTTAGGGTTAGGGATAGAATCAAGCGCATTTTTAGTGTTAGGGGTTGGGTCAGGGTTAGTGTTAGAGTGCATACAGAGGTAGGTGTAGGAGTAGGGTTGTGATTAGGGTTAGGGTTTATGTTGGTAGAATCGAGGTTTAGGGTGCGCTTAGGGTCAGGATTGCCTTTTGGGTTAGAGTCGAGTGCATTTAGGGTTAGGCTTAGTGTTGAGATTGATGATTTAGTGTTAGGGTTATAATCGAGCACATTAGGGTTAGAGTTATGGTTAGAATTCAGTGCATTTAGGGTTAGCGTTAGGGTTAGGGTTAGGTTGAGAGTCAGGGTTAAAATCGAGAGCATTTAAGGATAGTGCTAGGGTTAGAGTTAGGTTTAGCGTTTACTTTCGTAGAATCGAGGGTTAGGCTTAAGGTTAGGCTTAGGCTTAGGGTTAGGGTTAGAATCAGGCACATTTTTAGTGGTCTGCTTTTCATCAGGGTATGGCTTAGAGTGCCTTTAGGGGAAGGCGTAGGAGTAGGGTTAGGATTAGGGTTAAGGTTTGTGTTGGTAGAATCGAGGTTTAGGATTAGGCTTAGAGTAAGGAATGGCTTTTGGGTTAGAGTCGAGTGCATTTAGGGTTAGGGATAGTGTTGAAATTGACGATTTAGTGTTTGGGTTAGAATCGAGCACACTTAGGGTTAGAGTCATGGTTCGAATCCACTATATTTAAGCTTAGGGTTAGGGTTAGGATTATTAGGGTCAGGACTGGAATCGAGAGCATTTAAGGATAGTGTTAGGGTTAGAGTTAGGTTTAGGGTTAGGTTTCGTAGAATTGAGGGTTACGGTTAGGTTTAGGGTTAGGGTTAGAATCAAGCGCATTTTTAGTGTTAGGGTTTGAGTCAGGGTTAGGGTTAGAATGCATACAGAGGTAGGGATAGGAGTAGGGTTGGGATTAGGGTTAGGGTTTGTGTTGGTAGAATCGATTTTTAGGGTTAGGCTTAGGGTCAGGATTGCCTTTTGGGTTAGAGTCGAGTGCATTTAGGGTTAGGCTTAGTGTTGAGATTGACGATTGAGTGTTAGGGTTGTAATGGAGCACATTAGGGTGAGAGTTATGGTTAGAATCCAGTGCATTTAGGGTTAGGATTAGGGATAGAGTTAGGTTTATGTTTAAGGTGAGGGTTAGAATCGAGTGCATTTAAGGATAGTGTTAGGGTTAGAGTTAGGTATAGGGTTAGCTTTCGTAGAATCGAGGGTCAGTGTTCGGGTGAGGGTTAGGGTTAGGATTCGGGTTAGAATCAGGAGCATTTTTAGCGTTAGGGTTGGGATTAGGGTCAGGGATTGAGTGCATTTAGGGCTAGGGGAGGAGTTGGGTTAGGATTAGGGTTAGGGTTTGTGTTGGTAGAATCGAGGTTTTGGGTTAGGCTTAGGGTCAGGAGAGCATTTGGGGTCATAATTCAGAGCATTTGGGCTTAGGGTTAGTGTTGAAATTGATGATTTAGTTATAGCGTTAGAATCAGGCACATTTAGGGATAGAGTTATGATTAGAATTCAGTGCATTTAGGGTTAGGGTTGGGGTTAGGGTAAGGTTTAGGGTCAGGGTTAGAATCGAGAGCATTAAGGATAGTGCTAGGGTTAGAGTTAGGTTGAGGGTTAGCTTTCGTAGAATCGAAGGTTAGGGTTAGGGTTAGGCTTAGGGTGAGGGTTAGGGCTAGAATCAAGCACAGTTTTAGTGTTAGCGTTAGGGTGAGGATTAGGGTTAAAGTGCTTTTAGGGCTAGTGGAAGGGATAGGGCTAGGATTAGGGTTAAGGTTTGTGTTGGTAGAATCAAGGTTTAGGTTTAGGCTTAGGGTCAGGATTGCATTTTGGATCAGAATCGAGTGTATTTAGGCTTTGGGTTAGTGTTCAAATTGACGATTTGGTGTTAGGGTTTGAATCGAGCACATTTAGGGTGAGAGTTATGCTTAGAATTCAGTGCATTTAGGGTTAGCGTTAGGGTTAGGGTTAGGTTGAGCGTCAGGGTTAAAATCGAGAGCGTTTAAGGATGGTGCTAGGGTTAGAGTTAGGTTTAGCGTTCGCTTTCGTAGAATCGAGGGTTAAGCTTAAGTTTAGGCTTAGGATTAGGGTCAGGGTTAGAATCAGGCACATTTTTAGTGCTCTGCTTTTCATCAGTGTATGGCTTAGAGTGCATTTAGGGGTAGGCGTAGGAGTAGGGTTAGGATTAGGGTTAAGGTTTGTGTTGGTAGAATCGAGGTTTAGGGTTGGGCTTGGGGTCAGGGATGACTTTTGGGTTAGAGTCGAGTGCATTTAGGGTTAGGGATAGTGTTGAAATTGACGATTTAGTGTTTGGGTTAGAATCGAGCACATTTAGGGTTAGAGTTTTGTTTAGAATTCGTTAGGGTTAGGGTTAGTGCAAGGGATAGGGGTAGGGTTAGAGTGCATTTAGGGGTAGGGGTAGGGGTAGGGTTAGGATTAGGGTTAGGGTTTGTGTTGGTAGAATCGAAGTTTAGGGTTAGGCGTAGGGTGAGGATTGCCTTTTGGGTTACAACTGAGTGCATTTAGAGTTAGGGTTAGTGTTGAGATTGACGATTTAGTGTTAGACTTAGAATCGAGCACATTAGGGTGAGAGTTATGGCTAGAATCCACTATATTTAAGCTTAGGGTTAGGGTTAGGGTTTGTGTTGGTAGAATCGATTTTTAGGGTTAGGCTTAGGGTCAGGATTGCCTTTTGGGTTAGAGTCGAGTGCATTTAGGGTTAGGCTTAGTGTTGAGATTGACGATTGAGTGTTAGGGTTGTAATCGAGCACATTAGAGTTAGAGTTATGGTTAGAATCCAGTGCATTTAGTGTTAGGATTAGGGATAGGGTTAGGTTTATGTTTAAGGTGAGGGTTAGAATCGAGTGCATTTAAGGATAGTGTTAGGGTTAGAGTTAGGTATAGGGTTAGCTTTCGTAGAATCGAGGGTCAGTGTTCGGGTGAGGGTTAGGGTTAGGATTAGGGTTAGAATCAGGAGCATTTTTAGCGTTAGGGTTGGGATAAGGGTCAGGGATTGAGTGCATTTAGGGCTAGGGGAGGAGTTGGGTTAGGATTAGGGTTAGGGTTTGTGTTGGTAGAATCGAGGTTTTGGGTTAGGCTTAGGGTCAGGAGAGCATTTGGGGTCATAATTCAGAGCATTTGGGCTTAGGGTTAGTGTTGAAATTGATGATTTAGTTATAGCGTTAGAATCAGGCACATTTAGGGATAGAGTTATGATTAGAATTCAGTGCATTTATGGTTAGAGTTAGGTTTATTGTTAGTTTTAGGGTCAGGGTTAGAATCGAGAGCATTTAAGGATGGTGCTAGTGTTAGAGTTAAGTTTAGGGTTAGCTTTCGTAGAATCGAGGGTTAGGTTTAGGGTTAGGCTTAGGGGGAGGGTTAGGGTTAGAATCAAGGACAGCTTTAGTGTTAGCGTTAGGGTGAGGATTAGGGTTAAAGTGCTTTTAGGGCTAGTGGAAGGGGTAGGGTTAGGATTAGGGTTAAGGTTTGTGTTGGTAGAATCGAGGTTTAGGGTTAGGCTTAGGGTCAGGATTGCATTTTGGATCGGAATCGAGTGTATTTAGGCTTTGGCTTAGTGTTCAAATTGACGATTAATGTTAGGGTTTGAATCGAGCACATTTAGGGTTAGAGTTTTGTTTAGAATTCGTTAGGGTTAGGTTAGTGTAAGGGGTAGGGGTAGGGTTGGCGTGCATTTAGGGGTAGGGGTAGGGGTAGGGTTAGGAATCGGGTTAGGGTTTGTGTTGGTAGGATCGAAGTTTAGGGTTAGGCGTAGGGTGAGGATTGCCTTTTGGGTTACAACTGAGTGCATTTAGAGTTAGGGTTAGTGTTGAGATTGACGATTTAGTGTTAGACTTAGAATTGAGCACATTAGGGTTAGATTTATGGTTCGAATCCACTATATTTAAGCTTAGGGTTAGGGTTAGGTTTATTAGGGTCAGGATTAGAATCGAGAGCATTTAAGGATAGTGTTAGGGTTAGAGTTAGGTTTAGGGTTAGGTTTCGTAGAATTGAGGCTTAGGGTTAGGGTTAGGGTTAGGGTTAGGGATAGAATCAAGCGCATTTTTAGTGTTAGGGGTTGGGTCAGGGTTAGTGTTAGAGTGCATACAGAGGTAGGTGTAGGAGTAGGGTTGTGATTAGGGTTAGGGTTTATGTTGGTAGAATCGAGGTTTAGGGTGCGCTTAGGGTCAGGATTGCCTTTTGGGTTAGAGTCGAGTGCATTTAGGGTTAGGCTTAGTGTTGAGATTGATGATTTAGTGTTAGGGTTATAATCGAGCACATTAGGGTTAGAGTTATGGTTAGAATTCAGTGCATTTAGGGTTAGCGTTAGGGTTAGGGTTAGGTTGAGAGTCAGGGTTAAAATCGAGAGCATTTAAGGATAGTGCTAGGGTTAGAGTTAGGTTTAGCGTTTACTTTCGTAGAATCGAGGGTTAGGCTTAAGGTTAGGCTTAGGCTTAGGGTTAGGGTTAGAATCAGGCACATTTTTAGTGGTCTGCTTTTCATCAGGGTATGGCTTAGAGTGCCTTTAGGGGAAGGCGTAGGAGTAGGGTTAGGATTAGGGTTAAGGTTTGTGTTGGTAGAATCGAGGTTTAGGATTAGGCTTAGAGTAAGGAATGGCTTTTGGGTTAGAGTCGAGTGCATTTAGGGTTAGGGATAGTGTTGAAATTGACGATTTAGTGTTTGGGTTAGAATCGAGCACACTTAGGGTTAGAGTCATGGTTCGAATCCACTATATTTAAGCTTAGGGTTAGGGTTAGGATTATTAGGGTCAGGACTGGAATCGAGAGCATTTAAGGATAGTGTTAGGGTTAGAGTTAGGTTTAGGGTTAGGTTTCGTAGAATTGAGGGTTACGGTTAGGTTTAGGGTTAGGGTTAGAATCAAGCGCATTTTTAGTGTTAGGGTTTGAGTCAGGGTTAGGGTTAGAATGCATACAGAGGTAGGGATAGGAGTAGGGTTGGGATTAGGGTTAGGGTTTGTGTTGGTAGAATCGATTTTTAGGGTTAGGCTTAGGGTCAGGATTGCCTTTTGGGTTAGAGTCGAGTGCATTTAGGGTTAGGCTTAGTGTTGAGATTGACGATTGAGTGTTAGGGTTGTAATGGAGCACATTAGGGTGAGAGTTATGGTTAGAATCCAGTGCATTTAGGGTTAGGATTAGGGATAGAGTTAGGTTTATGTTTAAGGTGAGGGTTAGAATCGAGTGCATTTAAGGATAGTGTTAGGGTTAGAGTTAGGTATAGGGTTAGCTTTCGTAGAATCGAGGGTCAGTGTTCGGGTGAGGGTTAGGGTTAGGATTCGGGTTAGAATCAGGAGCATTTTTAGCGTTAGGGTTGGGATTAGGGTCAGGGATTGAGTGCATTTAGGGCTAGGGGAGGAGTTGGGTTAGGATTAGGGTTAGGGTTTGTGTTGGTAGAATCGAGGTTTTGGGTTAGGCTTAGGGTCAGGAGAGCATTTGGGGTCATAATTCAGAGCATTTGGGCTTAGGGTTAGTGTTGAAATTGATGATTTAGTTATAGCGTTAGAATCAGGCACATTTAGGGATAGAGTTATGATTAGAATTCAGTGCATTTAGGGTTAGGGTTGGGGTTAGGGTAAGGTTTAGGGTCAGGGTTAGAATCGAGAGCATTAAGGATAGTGCTAGGGTTAGAGTTAGGTTGAGGGTTAGCTTTCGTAGAATCGAAGGTTAGGGTTAGGGTTAGGCTTAGGGTGAGGGTTAGGGCTAGAATCAAGCACAGTTTTAGTGTTAGCGTTAGGGTGAGGATTAGGGTTAAAGTGCTTTTAGGGCTAGTGGAAGGGATAGGGCTAGGATTAGGGTTAAGGTTTGTGTTGGTAGAATCAAGGTTTAGGTTTAGGCTTAGGGTCAGGATAGCATTTTGGATCAGAATCGAGTGTATTTAGGCTTTGGGTTAGTGTTCAAATTGACGATTTGGTGTTAGGGTTTGAATCGAGCACATTTAGGGTGAGAGTTATGCTTAGAATTCAGTGCATTTAGGGTTAGCGTTAGGGTTAGGGTTAGGTTGAGCGTCAGGGTTAAAATCGAGAGCGTTTAAGGATGGTGCTAGGGTTAGAGTTAGGTTTAGCGTTCGCTTTCGTAGAATCGAGGGTTAAGCTTAAGTTTAGGCTTAGGATTAGGGTCAGGGTTAGAATCAGGCACATTTTTAGTGCTCTGCTTTTCATCAGTGTATGGCTTAGAGTGCATTTAGGGGTAGGCGTAGGAGTAGGGTTAGGATTAGGGTTAAGGTTTGTGTTGGTAGAATCGAGGTTTAGGGTTGGGCTTGGGGTCAGGGATGACTTTTGGGTTAGAGTCGAGTGCATTTAGGGTTAGGGATAGTGTTGAAATTGACGATTTAGTGTTTGGGTTAGAATCGAGCACATTTAGGGTTAGAGTTTTGTTTAGAATTCGTTAGGGTTAGGGTTAGTGCAAGGGATAGGGGTAGGGTTAGAGTGCATTTAGGGGTAGGGGTAGGGGTAGGGTTAGGGTTAGGGTTAGGGTTTGTGTTGGTAGAATCGAAGTTTAGGGTTAGGCGTAGGGTGAGGATTGCCTTTTGGGTTACAACTGAGTGCATTTAGAGTTAGGGTTAGTGTTGAGATTGACGATTTAGTGTTAGACTTAGAATCGAGCACATTAGGGTGAGAGTTATGGCTAGAATCCACTATATTTAAGCTTAGGGTTAGGGTTAGGGTTTGTGTTGGTAGAATCGATTTTTAGGGTTAGGCTTAGGGTCAGGATTGCCTTTTGGGTTAGAGTCGAGTGCATTTAGGGTTAGGCTTAGTGTTGAGATTGACGATTGAGTGTTAGGGTTGTAATCGAGCACATTAGAGTTAGAGTTATGGTTAGAATCCAGTGCATTTAGGGTTAGGATTAGGGATAGGGTTAGGTTTATGTTTAAGGTGAGGGTTAGAATCGAGTGCATTTAAGGATAGTGTTAGGGTTAGAGTTAGGTATAGGGTTAGCTTTCGTAGAATCGAGGGTCAGTGTTCGGGTGAGGGTTAGGGTTAGGATTCGGGTTAGAATCAGGAGCATTTTTAGCGTTAGGGTTGGGATTAGGGTCAGGGATTGAGTGCATTTAGGGCTAGGGGAGGAGTTGGGTTAGGATTAGGGTTAGGGTTTGTGTTGGTAGAATCGAGGTTTTGGGTTAGGCTTAGGGTCAGGAGAGCATTTGGGGTCATAATTCAGAGCATTTGGGCTTAGGGTTAGTGTTGAAATTGATGATTTAGTTATAGCGTTAGAATCAGGCACATTTAGGGATAGAGTTATGATTAGAATTCAGTGCATTTAGGGTTAGGGTTGGGGTTAGGGTAAGGTTTAGGGTCAGGGTTAGAATCGAGAGCATTAAGGATAGTGCTAGGGTTAGAGTTAGGTTGAGGGTTAGCTTTCGTAGAATCGAAGGTTAGGGTTAGGGTTAGGCTTAGGGTGAGGGTTAGGGCTAGAATCAAGCACAGTTTTAGTGTTAGCGTTAGGGTGAGGATTAGGGTTAAAGTGCTTTTAGGGCTAGTGGAAGGGATAGGGCTAGGATTAGGGTTAAGGTTTGTGTTGGTAGAATCAAGGTTTAGGTTTAGGCTTAGGGTCAGGATTGCATTTTGGATCAGAATCGAGTGTATTTAGGCTTTGGGTTAGTGTTCAAATTGACGATTTGGTGTTAGGGTTTGAATCGAGCACATTTAGGGTGAGAGTTATGCTTAGAATTCAGTGCATTTAGGGTTAGCGTTAGGGTTAGGGTTAGGTTGAGCGTCAGGGTTAAAATCGAGAGCGTTTAAGGATGGTGCTAGGGTTAGATTTAGGTTTAGCGTTCGCTTTCGTACAATCGAGGGATAAGCTTAAGTTTAGGCTTAGGATTAGGGTTAGGGTTAGAATCAGGCACATTTTTAGTGGTCTGCTTTTCATCAGTGTATGGCTTAGAGTGCATTTAGGGGTAGGCGTAGGAGTAGGGTTAGGATTAGGGTTAAGGTTTGTGTTGGTAGAATCGAGGTTTAGGGTTGGGCTTGGGGTCAGGGATGACTTTTGGGTTAGAGTCGAGTGCATTTAGGGTTAGGGATAGTGTTGAAATTGACGATTTAGTGTTTGGGTTAGAATCGAGCACATTTAGGGTTAGAGTTTTGGTTAGAATTCGTTAGGGTTAGGGTTAGTGCAAGGGGTAGGGGTAGGGTTAGAGTGCATTTAGGGGTAGGGGTAGGGGTAGGGTTAGGATTAGGGTTAGGGTTTGTGTTGGTAGAATCGAAGTTTAGTGTTAGGCGTAGGGTGAGGATTGCCTTTTGGGTTACAACTGAGTGCATTTAGAGTTAGGGTTAGTGTTGAGATTGACGATTTAGTGTTAGACTTAGAATCGAGCACATTAGGGTGAGAGTTATGGCTAGAATCCACTATATTTAAGCTTAGGGTTAGGGTTAGGGTTTGTGTTGGTAGAATCGATTTTTAGGGTTAGGCTTAGGGTCAGGATTGCCTTTTGGGTTAGAGTCGAGTGCATTTAGGGTTAGGCTTAGTGTTGAGATTGACGATTGAGTGTTAGGGTTGTAATGGAGCACATTAGGGTGAGAGTTATGGTTAGAATCCAGTGCATTTAGGGTGAGGATTAGGGATAGGGTTAGGTTTATGTTTAAGGTGAGGGTTAGAATCGAGTGCATTTAAGGATAGTGTTAGGGTTAGAGTTAGGTATAAGGTTAGCTTTCGTAGAATCGAGGGTCAGTGTTCGGGTGAGGGTTAGGGTTAGGATTAGGGTTAGAATCAGGAGCATTTTTAGCGTTAGGGTTGGGATTAGGGTCAGGGATTGAGTGCATTTAGGGCTAGGAGAGGAGTTGGGTTAGGATCAGGGTTAGGGTTTGTGTTGGTAGAATCGAGGTTTTGGGTTAGGCTTAGGGTCAGGAGAGCATTTGGGGTCATAATTCAGAGCATTTGGGCTTAGGGTTAGTGTTGAAATTGATGATTTACTTATAGCGTTAGAATCAGGCTCATTTAGGGATAGAGTTATGATTAGAATTCAGTGCATTTAGGGTTAGGGTTACGGTTAGGGTAAGGTTTAGGGTCAGGGTTAGAATCGAGAGCATTAAGGATAGTGCTAGGGTTAGAGTAGGTTGAGGGTTAGCTTTCCTAGAATCGAGGGTTAGGCTTAGGGTTCGGCTTAGGGTGAGGGTTAGCGCTAGAATCAAGCACAGTTTTAGTGTTAGCGTTAGGGTGAGGATTAGGGTTAAAGTGCTTTTAGGGCTAGTGGAAGGGATAGGGCTAGGATTAGGGTTAAGGTTTGTGTTGGTAGAATCAAGGCTTAGGTTTAGGCTTAGGGTCAGGATTGCATTTTGGATCAGAATCGAGTGTATTTAGGCTTTGGGTTAGTGTTCAAATTGACGATTTAGTGTTAGGGTTTGAATCGAGCACATTTAGGGTGAGAGTTATGCTTAGAATTCAGTGCATTTAGGGTTAGCGTTAGGGTTAGGGTTAGGTTGAGCGTCAGGGTTAAAATCGAGAGCGTTTAAGGATGGTGCTAGGGTTAGAGTTAGGTTTAGCGTTCGCTTTCGTAGAATCGAGGGTTAAGCTTAAGTTTAGGCTTAGGATTAGGGTCAGGGTTAGAATCAGGCACATTTTTAGTGCTCTGCTTTTCATCAGTGTATGGCTTAGAGTGCATTTAGGGGTAGGCGTAGGAGTAGGGTTAGGATTAGGGTTAAGGTTTGTGTTGGTAGAATCGAGGTTTAGGGTTGGGCTTGGGGTCAGGGATGACTTTTGGGTTAGAGTCGAGTGCATTTAGGGTTAGGGATAGTGTTGAAATTGACGATTTAGTGTTTGGGTTAGAATCGAGCACATTTAGGGTTAGAGTTTTGGTTAGAATTCGTTAGGGTTAGGGTTAGTGCAAGGGAT
This sequence comes from Notamacropus eugenii, assembly GCF_028372415.1. Classification (NCBI taxonomy): domain Eukaryota; kingdom Metazoa; phylum Chordata; class Mammalia; order Diprotodontia; family Macropodidae; genus Notamacropus; species Notamacropus eugenii. Next base: position 359,676 of record NW_027325096.1, read on the forward strand.
AGGGGTAGGGTTAGAGTGCATTTAGGGGTAGGGGTAGGGGTAGGGTTAGGGTTAGGGTTAGGGTTTGTGTTGGTAGAATCGAAGTTTAGGGTTAGGCGTAGGGTGAGGATTGCCTTTTGGGTTACAACTGAGTGCATTTAGAGTTAGGGTTAGTGTTGAGATTGACGATTTAGTGTTAGACTTAGAATCGAGCACATTAGGGTGAGAGTTATGGCTAGAATCCACTATATTTAAGCTTAGGGTTAGGGTTAGGGTTTGTGTTGGTAGAATCGATTTTTAGGGTTAGGCTTAGGGTCAGGATTGCCTTTTGGGTTAGAGTCGAGTGCATTTAGGGTTAGGCTTAGTGTTGAGATTGACGATTGAGTGTTAGGGTTGTAATCGAGCACATTAGAGTTAGAGTTATGGTTAGAATCCAGTGCATTTAGTGTTAGGATTAGGGATAGGGTTAGGTTTATGTTTAAGGTGAGGGTTAGAATCGAGTGCATTTAAGGATAGTGTTAGGGTTAGAGTTAGGTATAGGGTTAGCTTTCGTAGAATCGAGGGTCAGTGTTCGGGTGAGGGTTAGGGTTAGGATTAGGGTTAGAATCAGGAGCATTTTTAGCGTTAGGGTTGGGATAAGGGTCAGGGATTGAGTGCATTTAGGGCTAGGGGAGGAGTTGGGTTAGGATTAGGGTTAGGGTTTGTGTTGGTAGAATCGAGGTTTTGGGTTAGGCTTAGGGTCAGGAGAGCATTTGGGGTCATAATTCAGAGCATTTGGGCTTAGGGTTAGTGTTGAAATTGATGATTTAGTTATAGCGTTAGAATCAGGCACATTTAGGGATAGAGTTATGATTAGAATTCAGTGCATTTATGGTTAGAGTTAGGTTTATTGTTAGTTTTAGGGTCAGGGTTAGAATCGAGAGCATTTAAGGATGGTGCTAGTGTTAGAGTTAAGTTTAGGGTTAGCTTTCGTAGAATCGAGGGTTAGGTTTAGGGTTAGGCTTAGGGGGAGGGTTAGGGTTAGAATCAAGGACAGCTTTAGTGTTAGCGTTAGGGTGAGGATTAGGGTTAAAGTGCTTTTAGGGCTAGTGGAAGGGGTAGGGTTAGGATTAGGGTTAAGGTTTGTGTTGGTAGAATCGAGGTTTAGGGTTAGGCTTAGGGTCAGGATTGCATTTTGGATCGGAATCGAGTGTATTTAGGCTTTGGCTTAGTGTTCAAATTGACGATTAATGTTAGGGTTTGAATCGAGCACATTTAGGGTTAGAGTTTTGTTTAGAATTCGTTAGGGTTAGGGTTAGTGTAAGGGGTAGGGGTAGGGTTGGCGTGCATTTAGGGGTAGGGGTAGGGGTAGGGTTAGGAATCGGGTTAGGGTTTGTGTTGGTAGGATCGAAGTTTAGGGTTAGGCGTAGGGTGAGGATTGCCTTTTGGGTTACAACTGAGTGCATTTAGAGTTAGGGTTAGTGTTGAGATTGACGATTTAGTGTTAGACTTAGAATTGAGCACATTAGGGTTAGATTTATGGTTCGAATCCACTATATTTAAGCTTAGGGTTAGGGTTAGGTTTATTAGGGTCAGGATTAGAATCGAGAGCATTTAAGGATAGTGTTAGGGTTAGAGTTAGGTTTAGGGTTAGGTTTCGTAGAATTGAGGCTTAGGGTTAGGGTTAGGGTTAGGGTTAGGGATAGAATCAAGCGCATTTTTAGTGTTAGGGGTTGGGTCAGGGTTAGTGTTAGAGTGCATACAGAGGTAGGTGTAGGAGTAGGGTTGTGATTAGGGTTAGGGTTTATGTTGGTAGAATCGAGGTTTAGGGTGCGCTTAGGGTCAGGATTGCCTTTTGGGTTAGAGTCGAGTGCATTTAGGGTTAGGCTTAGTGTTGAGATTGATGATTTAGTGTTAGGGTTATAATCGAGCACATTAGGGTTAGAGTTATGGTTAGAATTCAGTGCATTTAGGGTTAGCGTTAGGGTTAGGGTTAGGTTGAGAGTCAGGGTTAAAATCGAGAGCATTTAAGGATAGTGCTAGGGTTAGAGTTAGGTTTAGCGTTTACTTTCGTAGAATCGAGGGTTAGGCTTAAGGTTAGGCTTAGGCTTAGGGTTAGGGTTAGAATCAGGCACATTTTTAGTGGTCTGCTTTTCATCAGGGTATGGCTTAGAGTGCCTTTAGGGGAAGGCGTAGGAGTAGGGTTAGGATTAGGGTTAAGGTTTGTGTTGGTAGAATCGAGGTTTAGGATTAGGCTTAGAGTAAGGAATGGCTTTTGGGTTAGAGTCGAGTGCATTTAGGGTTAGGGATAGTGTTGAAATTGACGATTTAGTGTTTGGGTTAGAATCGAGCACACTTAGGGTTAGAGTCATGGTTCGAATCCACTATATTTAAGCTTAGGGTTAGGGTTAGGATTATTAGGGTCAGGACTGGAATCGAGAGCATTTAAGGATAGTGTTAGGGTTAGAGTTAGGTTTAGGGTTAGGTTTCGTAGAATTGAGGGTTACGGTTAGGTTTAGGGTTAGGGTTAGAATCAAGCGCATTTTTAGTGTTAGGGTTTGAGTCAGGGTTAGGGTTAGAATGCATACAGAGGTAGGGATAGGAGTAGGGTTGGGATTAGGGTTAGGGTTTGTGTTGGTAGAATCGAAGTTTAGGGTTAGGCGTAGGGTGAGGATTGCCTTTTGGGTTACAACTGAGTGCATTTAGAGTTAGGGTTAGTGTTGAGATTGACGATTTAGTGTTAGACTTAGAATCGAGCACATTAGGGTGAGAGTTATGGCTAGAATCCACTATATTTAAGCTTAGGGTTAGGGTTAGGGTTTGTGTTGGTAGAATCGATTTTTAGGGTTAGGCTTAGGGTCAGGATTGCCTTTTGGGTTAGAGTCGAGTGCATTTAGGGTTCGGCTTAGTGTTGAGATTGACGATTGAGTGTTAGGGTTGTAATCGAGCACATTAGGGTTAGAGTTATGGTTAGAATCCAGTGCATTTAGGGTTAGGATTAGGGATAGGTTTAGGTTTATGTTTAAGGTGAGGGTTAGAATCGAGTGCATTTAAGGATAGTGTTAGGGTTAGAGTTAGGTATAAGGTTAGATTTCGTAGAATCCAGGGTCAGTGTTCGGGTGAGGGTTAGGGTTAGGATTAGGGTTAGAATTAGGAGCATTTTTAGCGTTAGGGTTGGGATTAGGGTCAGGGATTGAGTGCATTTAGGGCTAGGGGAGGAGTTGGGTTAGGATCAGGGTTAGGGTTTGTGTTGGTAGAATCGAGGTTTTGGGTTAGGCTTAGGGTCAGGAGAGCATTTGGGGTCATAATTCAGAGCATTTGGGCTTAGGGTTAGTGTTGAAATTGATGATTTACTTATAGCGTTATAATCAGGCACATTTACGGATAGAGTTATGATTAGAATTCAGTGCATTTAGGGTTAGGGTTAGCTTTAGGGTTAGGGTAAGGTTTAGGGCCCGCGTTAAAATTGAGAGCATTAAGGATAGTGCTAGGGTTAGAGTTAGGTTTAGGGTTAGCTTTCGTAGAATCGAGGGTTAGGCTTAGGGTTAGGCTTAGGGTGAGGGTTAGGGTTAGAATCAAGCACAGTTTTAGTGTTAGCGTTAGGGTGAGGATTAGGGTTAAAGTGCTTTTAGGGCTAGTGGAAGGGATGGGGTTAGGATTAGGGTTAAGGTTTGTGTTGGTAGAATCGAGGTTGAGGTTTAGGTTTAGGGTCAGGATTGCATTTTGGATCAGAATCGAGTGTATTTAGGCTTTGCGTTAGTGTTCAAATTGACGATTTAGTGTTAGGGTTTGAATCGAGCACATTTAGGGTGAGAGTCATGCTTAGAATTCAGTGCATTTAGGGTTAGCGTTAGGGTTAGGGTTAGGTTGAGCGTCAGGGTTAAAATCGAGAGCATTTAAGGATGGTGCTAGGGTTAGAGTTAGGTTTAGCGTTCGCTTTCGTAGAATCGAGGGTTAAGCTTAAGGTTAGGCTTAGGGTTAGGGTTAGGGTTAGAATCAGGCACATTTTGAGTGGTCTGCTTTTCATCAGGGTATGGCTTAGAGTGCATTTAGGGGTAGGCGTAGGAGTAGGGTTAGGATTAGTGTTCAGGTTTGTGTGGGTAGAATCGAGGTTTAGGGTTGGTCTTGGGGTCAGGAATGACTTTTGGGTTAGAGTCGAGTGCATTTAGGTTTAGGGATAGTGTTGAAATTGACGATTTAGTGTTTGGGTTAGAATCGAGCACATTTAGGGTTAGAGTTTTGGTTAGAATTCGTTAGGGTTAGGGTTAGTGTAAGGGGTAGGGGTAGGGTTAGAGTGCATTTAGGGGTAGCGGTAGGGGTAGGGTTAGGATTAGGGTTAGGGTTTGTGTTGGTAGAATCGAAGTTTAGGGTTAGGCGTAGGGTGAGGATTGCCTTTTGGGTTACAACTGAGTGCATTTAGAGTTAGGGTTAGTGTTGAGATTGACGATTTAGTGTTAGACTTAGAATCGAGCACATTAGGGTGAGAGTTATGGCTAGAATCCACTATATTTAAGCTTAGGGTTAGGGTTAGGGTTTGTGTTGGTAGAATCGATTTTTAGGGTTAGGCTTAGGGTCAGGATTGCCTTTTGGGTTAGAGTCGAGTGCATTTAGGGTTAGGCTTAGTGTTGAGATTGACGATTGAGTGCTAGGGTTGTAATCGAGCACATTAGGGTTAGAGTTATGGTTAGAATCCAGTGCATTTAAGGTGAGGATTAGGGATAGGGTTAGGTTTATGTTTAGGGTGACGGTTAGAATTGAGTGCATTTAAGGATAGTGTTAGGGTTAGAGTTAGGTATAGGGTTAGCTTTCGTAGAATCGAGGGTCAGTGTTCGGGTGAGGGTTAGGGTTAGGATTAGGGGTAGAATCAGGAGCATTTTTAGCGTTAGGGTTGGGATTAGGGTCAGGGATTGAGTGCATTTAGGGCTAGGGGAGGAGTTAGGTTAGGATCAGGGTTAGGGTTTGTGTTGGTAGAATCGAGGTTTTGGGTTAGGCTTAGGGTCAGGAGAGCATTTGGGGTCATAATTCAGAGCATTTTGGCTTAGGGTTAGTGTTGAAATTGATGATTTAGTTATAGCGTTAGAATCAGGCACATTTAGGGATAAAGTTATGATTAGAATTCAGTGCATTTATGGTTAGAGTTAGGTTTATTGTTAGTTTTAGGGTCAGGGTTAGAGTCGAGAGCATTTAAGGATAGTGCTAGGGTTAGAGTTAGGTTGAGGGTTAGCTTTCGTAGAATCGAAGGTTAGGCTTAGGGTTAGGCTTAGGGTGAGGGTTAGGGCTAGAATCAAGCACAGTTTTAGTGTTAGCGTTAGGGTGAGGATTAGGGTTAAAGTGCTTTTAGGGCTAGTGGAAGGGATAGGGCTAGGATTAGGGTTAAGGTTTGTGTTGGTAGAATCAAGGTTTAGGTTTAGGCTTAGGGTCAGGATTGCATTTTGGATCAGAATCGAGTGTATTTAGGCTTTGGGTTAGTGTTCAAATTGACGATTTGGTGTTAGGGTTTGAATCGAGCACATTTAAGGTGAGAGTTATGCTTAGAATTCAGTTCATTTAGGGTTAGCGTTAGGGTTAGGGTTAGGTTGAGCGTCAGGGTTAAAATCGAGAGCGTTTAAGGATGGTGCTAGGGTTAGAGTTAGGTTTAGCGTTCGCTATCGTAGAATCGAGGGGTAAGCTTAAGTTTAGGCTTAGGATTAGGGTTAGGGTTAGAATCAGGCACATTTTTAGTGGTCTGCTTTTCATCAGGGTATGGCTTAGAGTGCATTTAGGGGTAGGAGTAGGAGTATGGTTAGGATTAGGGTTAAGGTTTGTGTTGGTAGAATCGAGGTTTAGGGTTGGGCTTGGGGTCAGGGATGACTTTTGGGTTAGAGTCGAGTGCATTTAGGGTTAGGGATAGTGTTGAAATTGACGATTTAGTGTTTGGGTTAGAATCGAGCACATTTAGGGTTAGAGTTTTGGTTAGATTTCGTTAGGGTTAGGGTTAGTGCAAGGGGTAGGGGTAGGGTTAGAGTGCATTTAGGGGTAGGGGTAGGGGTAGGGTTAGGATTAGGGTTAGGGTTTGTGTTGGTAGAATCGAAGTTTAGGGTTAGGCGTAGGGTGAGGATTGCCTTTTGGGTTACAACTGAGTGCATTTAGAGTTAGGGTTAGTGTTGGGATTGATGATTTAGTGTTAGACTTAGAATCGAGCACATTAGGGTGAGAGTTATGGCTAGAATCCACTATATTTAAGCTTAGGGTTAGGGTTAGGGTTTGTGTTGGTAGAATCGATTTTTATGGTTAGGCTTAGGGTCGGGATTGCCTTTTGGGTTAGAGTCGAGTGCATTTAGGGTTAGGCTTAGTGTTGAGATTGACGATTGAGTGCTAGGGTTGTAATCGAGCACATTAGTGTTAGAGTTATGGTTAGAATCCAGGGCATTTAAGGTGAGGATTAGGGATAGTGTTAGGTTTATGTTTAGGGTGACGGTTAGAATTGAGTGCATTTAAGGATAGTGTTAGGGTTAGAGTTAGGTATAGGGTTAGCTTTCGTAGAATCGAGGGTCAGTGTTCGGGTGAGGGTTAGGGTTAGGATTAGGGGTAGAATCAGGAGCATTTTTAGCGTTAGGGTTGGGATTAGGGTCAGGGATTGAGTGCATTTAGGGCTAGGAGAGGAGTTGGGTAAGGATCAGGGTTAGGGTTTGTGTTGGTAGAATCGAGGTTTTGGGTTAGGCTTAGGGTCAGGAGAGCATTTGGGGTCATAATTCAGAGCATTTGGGCTTAGGGTTAGTGTTGAAATTGATGATTTAGTTATAGCGTTAGAATCAGGCACATTTAGGGATAGAGTTATGATTAGAATTCAGTGCATTTATGGTTAGAGTTAGGTTTATTGTTAGTTTTAGGGTCAGGGTTAGAATCGAGAGCATTTAAGGATAGTGCTAGGGTAAGAGTTAGGTTGAGGGTTAGCTTTCGTAGAATCGAAGGTTAGGGTTAGGGTTAGGCTTAGGGTGAGGGTTAGGGCTAGAATCAAGCACAGTTTTAGTGTTAGCGTTAGGGTGAGGATTAGGGTTAAAGTGCTTTTAGGGCTAGTGGAAGGGATAGGGCTAGGATTAGGGTTAAGGTTTGTGTTGGTAGAATCAAGGTTTAGGTTTAGGCTTAGGGTCAGGATTGCATTTTGGATCAGAATCGAGTGTATTTAGGCTTTGGGTTAGTGTTCAAATTGACGATTTGGTGTTAGGGTTTGAATCGAGCACATTTAAGGTGAGAGTTATGCTTAGAATTCAGTGCATTTAGGGTTAGCGTTAGGGTTAGGGTTAGGTTGAGGGTCAGGGTTAAAATCGAGAGCGTTTAAGGATGGTGCTAGGGTTAGAGTTAGGTTTAGCGTTCGCTATCGTAGAATCGAGGGGTAAGCTTAAGTTTAGGCTTAGGATTAGGGTTAGGGTTAGAATCAGGCACATTTTTAGTGGTCTGCTTTTCATCAGGGTATGGCTTAGAGTGCATTTAGGGGTAGGAGTAGGAGTACGGTTAGGATTAGGGTTAAGGTTTGTGTTGGTAGAATCGAGGTTTAGGGTTGGGCTTGGGGTCAGGGATGACTTTTGGGTTAGAGTCGAGTGCATTTAGGGTTAGGGATAGTGTTGAAATTGACGATTTAGTGTTTGGGTTAGAATCGAGCACATTTAGGGTTAGAGTTTTGGTTAGATTTCGTTAGGGTTAGGGTTAGTGCAAGGGGTAGGGGTAGGGTTAGAGTGCATTTAGGGGTAGGGGTAGGGGTAGGGTTAGGATTAGGGTTAGGGTTTGTGTTGGTAGAATCGAAGTTTAGGGTTAGGCGTAGGGTGAAGATTGCCTTTTGGGTTACAACTGAGTGCATTTAGAGTTAGGGTTAGTGTTGAGATTGATGATTTAGTGTTAGACTTAGAATCGAGCACATTAGGGTTAGATTTATGGTTCGAATCCACTATATTTAAGCTTAGGGTTAGGGTTAGGTTTATTAGGGTCAGGATTAGAATCGAGAGCATTTAAGGATAGTGTTAGGGTTAGAGTTAGGTTTAGGGTTAGGTTTCGTAGAATTGAGGCTTAGGGTTAGGGTTAGGGTTAGGGTTAGGGATAGAATCAAGCGCATTGTTAGTGTTAGGGGTTGGGTCAGGGTTAGTGTTAGAGTGCATACAGAGGTAGGTGTAGGAGTAGGGTTGTGATTAGGGTTAGGGTTTATGTTGGTAGAATCGAGGTTTAGGGTGCGCTTAGGGTCAGGATTGCCTTTTGGGTTAGAGTCGAGTGCATTTAGGGTTAGGCTTAGTGTTGAGATTGATGATTTAGTGTTAGGGTTATAATCGAGCACATTAGGGTTAGAGTTATGGTTAGAATTCAGTGCATTTAGGGTTAGCGTTAGGGTTAGGGTTAGGTTGAGAGTCAGGGTTAAAATCGAGAGCATTTAAGGATAGTGCTAGGGTTAGAGTTAGGTTTAGCGTTTACTTTCGTAGAATCGAGGGTTAGGCTTAAGGTTAGGCTTAGGGTTAGGGTTAGGGTTAGAATCAGGCACATTTTTAGTGGTCTGCTTTTCATCAGGGTATGGCTTAGAGTGCCTTTAGGGGAAGGCGTAGGAGTAGGGTTAGGATTAGGGTTAAGGTTTGTGTTGGTAGAATCGAGGTTTAGGATTAGGCTTAGAGTAAGGAATGGCTTTTGGGTTAGAGTCGAGTGCATTTAGGGTTAGGGATAGTGTTGAAATTGACGATTTAGTGTTTGGGTTAGAATCGAGCACACTTAGGGTTAGAGTCATGGTTCGAATCCACTATATTTAAGCTTAGGGTTAGGGTTAGGATTATTAGGGTCAGGACTGGAATCGAGAGCATTTAAGGATAGTGTTAGGGTTAGAGTTAGGTTTAGGGTTAGGTTTCGTAGAATTGAGGGTTACGGTTAGGTTTAGGGTTAGGGTTAGAATCAAGCGCATTTTTAGTGTTAGGGTTTGAGTCAGGGTTAGGGTTAGAATGCATACAGAGGTAGGGATAGGAGTAGGGTTGGGATTAGGGTTAGGGTTTGTGTTGGTAGAATCGAAGTTTAGGGTTAGGCGTAGGGTGAGGATTGCCTTTTGGGTTACAACTGAGTGCATTTAGAGTTAGGGTTAGTGTTGAGATTGACGATTTAGTGTTAGACTTAGAATCGAGCACATTAGGGTGAGAGTTATGGCTAGAATCCACTATATTTAAGCTTAGGGTTAGGGTTAGGGTTTGTGTTGGTAGAATCGATTTTTAGGGTTAGGCTTAGGGTCAGGATTGCCTTTTGGGTTAGAGTCGAGTGCATTTAGGGTTCGGCTTAGTGTTGAGATTGACGATTGAGTGTTAGGGTTGTAATCGAGCACATTAGGGTTAGAGTTATGGTTAGAATCCAGTGCATTTAGGGTTAGGATTAGGGATAGGTTTAGGTTTATGTTTAAGGTGAGGGTTAGAATCGAGTGCATTTAAGGATAGTGTTAGGGTTAGAGTTAGGTATAAGGTTAGATTTCGTAGAATCCAGGGTCAGTGTTCGGGTGAGGGTTAGGGTTAGGATTAGGGTTAGAATTAGGAGCATTTTTAGCGTTAGGGTTGGGATTAGGGTCAGGGATTGAGTGCATTTAGGGCTAGGGGAGGAGTTGGGTTAGGATCAGGGTTAGGGTTTGTGTTGGTAGAATCGAGGTTTTGGGTTAGGCTTAGGGTCAGGAGAGCATTTGGGGTCATAATTCAGAGCATTTGGGCTTAGGGTTAGTGTTGAAATTGATGATTTACTTATAGCGTTATAATCAGGCACATTTACGGATAGAGTTATGATTAGAATTCAGTGCATTTAGGGTTAGGGTTAGCTTTAGGGTTAGGGTAAGGTTTAGGGCCAGCGTTAGAATTGAGAGCATTAAGGATAGTGCTAGGGTTAGAGTTAGGTTTAGGGTTAGCTTTCGTAGAATCGAGGGTTAGGCTTAGGGTTAGGCTTAGGGTGAGGGTTAGGGTTAGAATCAAGCACAGTTTTAGTGTTAGCGTTAGGGTGAGGATTAGGGTTAAAGTGCTTTTAGGGCTAGTGGAAGGGATGGGGTTAGGATTAGGGTTAAGGTTTGTGTTGGTAGAATCGAGGTTGAGGTTTAGGTTTAGGGTCAGGATTGCATTTTGGATCAGAATCGAGTGTATTTAGGCTTTGCGTTAGTGTTCAAATTGACGATTTAGTGTTAGGGTTTGAATCGAGCACATTTAGGGTGAGAGTCATGCTTAGAATTCAGTGCATTTAGGGTTAGCGTTAGGGTTAGGGTTAGGTTGAGCGTCAGGGTTAAAATCGAGAGCATTTAAGGATGGTGCTAGGGTTAGAGTTAGGTTTAGCGTTCGCTTTCGTAGAATCGAGGGTTAAGCTTAAGGTTAGGCTTAGGGTTAGGGTTAGGGTTAGAATCAGGCACATTTTGAGTGGTCTGCTTTTCATCAGGGTATGGCTTAGAGTGCATTTAGGGGTAGGCGTAGGAGTAGGGTTAGGATTAGTGTTCAGGTTTGTGTGGGTAGAATCGAGGTTTAGGGTTGGTCTTGGGGTCAGGAATGACTTTTGGGTTAGAGTCGAGTGCATTTAGGTTTAGGGATAGTGTTGAAATTGACGATTTAGTGTTTGGGTTAGAATCGAGCACATTTAGGGTTAGAGTTTTGGTTAGAATTCGTTAGGGTTAGGGTTAGTGTAAGGGGTAGGGGTAGGGTTAGAGTGCATTTAGGGGTAGCGGTAGGGGTAGGGTTAGGATTAGGGTTAGGGTTTGTGTTGGTAGAATCGAAGTTTAGGGTTAGGCGTAGGGTGAGGATTGCCTTTTGGGTTACAACTGAGTGCATTTAGAGTTAGGGTTAGTGTTGAGATTGACGATTTAGTGTTAGACTTAGAATCGAGCACATTAGGGTGAGAGTTATGGCTAGAATCCACTATATTTAAGCTTAGGGTTAGGGTTAGGGTTTGTGTTGGTAGAATCGATTTTTAGGGTTAGGCTTAGGGTCAGGATTGCCTTTTGGGTTAGAGTCGAGTGCATTTAGGGTTAGGCTTAGTGTTGAGATTGACGATTGAGTGCTAGGGTTGTAATCGAGCACATTAGGGTTAGAGTTATGGTTAGAATCCAGTGCATTTAAGGTGAGGATTAGGGATAGGGTTAGGTTTATGTTTAGGGTGACGGTTAGAATTGAGTGCATTTAAGGATAGTGTTAGGGTTAGAGTTAGGTATAGGGTTAGCTTTCGTAGAATCGAGGGTCAGTGTTCGGGTGAGGGTTAGGGTTAGGATTAGGGGTAGAATCAGGAGCATTTTTAGCGTTAGGGTTGGGATTAGGGTCAGGGATTGAGTGCATTTAGGGCTAGGGGAGGAGTTAGGTTAGGATCAGGGTTAGGGTTTGTGTTGGTAGAATCGAGGTTTTGGGTTAGGCTTAGGGTCAGGAGAGCATTTGGGGTCATAATTCAGAGCATTTTGGCTTAGGGTTAGTGTTGAAATTGATGATTTAGTTATAGCGTTAGAATCAGGCACATTTAGGGATAAAGTTATGATTAGAATTCAGTGCATTTATGGTTAGAGTTAGGTTTATTGTTAGTTTTAGGGTCAGGGTTAGAGTCGAGAGCATTTAAGGATAGTGCTAGGGTTAGAGTTAGGTTGAGGGTTAGCTTTCGTAGAATCGAAGGTTAGGCTTAGGGTTAGGCTTAGGGTGAGGGTTAGGGCTAGAATCAAGCACAGTTTTAGTGTTAGCGTTAGGGTGAGGACTAGGGTTAAAGTGCTTTTAGGGCTAGTGGAAGGGATAGGGCTAGGATTAGGGTTAAGGTTTGTGGTGGTAGAATCAAGGTTTAGGTTTAGGCTTAGGGTCAGGATTGCATTTTGGATCAGAATCGAGTGTATTTAGGCTTTGGGTTAGTGTTCAAATTGACGATTTGGTGTTAGGGTTTGAATCGAGCACATTTAAGGTGAGAGTTATGCTTAGAATTCAGTGCATTTAGGGTTAGCGTTAGGGTTAGGGTTAGGTTGAGCGTCAGGGTTAAAATCGAGACCGTTTAAGGATGGTGCTAGGGTTAGAGTTAGGTTTAGCGTTCGCTATCGTAGAATCGAGGGGTAAGCTTAAGTTTAGGCTTAGGATTAGGGTTAGGGTTAGAATCAGGCACATTTTTAGTGGTCTGCTTTTCATCAGGGTATGGCTTAGAGTGCATTTAGGGGTAGGAGTAGGAGTAGGGTTAGGATTAGGGTTAAGGTTTGTGTTGGTAGAATCGAGGTTTAGGGTTGGGCTTGGGGTCAGGGATGACTTTTGGGTTAGAGTCGAGTGCATTTAGGGTTAGGGATAGTGTTGAAATTGACGATTTAGTGTTTGGGTTAGAATCGAGCACATTTAGGGTTAGAGTTTTGGTTAGATTTCGTTAGGGTTAGGGTTAGTGCAAGGGGTAGGGGTAGGGTTAGAGTGCATTTAGGGGTAGGGGTAGGGGTAGGGTTAGGATTAGGGTTAGGGTTTGTGTTGGTAGAATCGAAGTTTAGGGTTAGGCGTAGGGTGAGGATTGCCTTTTGGGTTACAACTGAGTGCATTTAGAGTTAGGGTTAGTGTTGGGATTGATGATTTAGTGTTAGACTTAGAATCGAGCACATTAGGGTGAGAGTTATGGCTAGAATCCACTATATTTAAGCTTAGGGTTACTGTTAGGGTTTGTGTTGGTAGAATCGATTTTTATGGTTAGGCTTAGGGTCGGGATTGCCTTTTGGGTTAGAGTCGAGTGCATTTAGGGTTAGGCTTAGTGTTGAGATTGACGATTGAGTGCTAGGGTTGTAATCGAGCACATTAGGGTTAGAGTTATGGTTAGAATCCAGGGCATTTAAGGTGAGGATTAGGGATAGGGTTAGGTTTATGTTTAGGGTGACGGTTAGAATTGAGTGCATTTAAGGATAGTGTTAGGGTTAGAGTTAGGTATAGGGTTAGCTTTCGTAGAATTGAGGGTCAGTGTTCGGGTGAGGGTTAGGGTTAGGATTAGGGGTAGAATCAGGAGCATTTTTAGCGTTAGGGTTGGGATTAGGGTCAGGGATTGAGTGCATTTAGGGCTAGGAGAGGAGTTGGGTTAGGATCAGGGTTAGGGTTTGTGTTGGTAGAATCGAGGTTTTGGGTTAGGCTTAGGGTCAGGAGAGCATTTGGGGTCATAATTCAGAGCATTTGGGCTTAGGGTTAGTGTTGAAATTGATGATTTAGTTATAGCGTTAGAATCAGGCACATTTAGGGATAGAGTTATGATTAGAATTCAGTGCATTTATGGTTAGAGTTAGGTTTATTGTTAGTTTTAGGGTCAGGGTTAGAATCGAGAGCATTTAAGGATAGTGCTAGGGTTAGAGTTAGGTTGAGGGTTAGCTTTCGTAGAATCGAAGGTTAGGGTTAGGGTTAGGCTTAGGGTGAGGGTTAGGGCTAGAATCAAGCACAGTTTTAGTGTTAGCGTTAGGGTGAGGATTAGGGTTAAAGTGCTTTTAGGGCTAGTGGAAGGGATAGGGCTAGGATTAGGGTTAAGGTTTGTGTTGGTAGAATCAAGGTTTAGGTTTAGGCTTAGGGTCAGGATTGCATTTTGGATCAGAATCGAGTGTATTTAGGCTTTGGGTTAGTGTTCAAATTGACGATTTGGTGTTAGGGTTTGAATCGAGCACATTTAAGGTGAGAGTTATGCTTAGAATTCAGTGCATTTAGGGTTAGCGTTAGGGTTAGGGTTAGGTTGAGGGTCAGGGTTAAAATCGAGAGCGTTTAAGGATGGTGCTAGGGTTAGAGTTAGGTTTAGCGTTCGCTATCGTAGAATCGAGGGGTAAGCTTAAGTTTAGGCTTAGGATTAGGGTTAGGGTTAGAATCAGGCACATTTTTAGTGGTCTGCTTTTCATCAGGGTATGGCTTAGAGTGCATTTAGGGGTAGGAGTAGGAGTACGGTTAGGATTAGGGTTAAGGTTTGTGTTGGTAGAATCGAGGTTTAGGGTTGGGCTTGGGGTCAGGGATGACTTTTGGGTTAGAGTCGAGTGCATTTAGGGTTAGGGATAGTGTTGAAATTGACGATTTAGTGTTTGGGTTAGAATCGAGCACATTTAGGGTTAGAGTTTTGGTTAGATTTCGTTAGGGTTAGGGTTAGTGCAAGGGGTAGGGGTAGGGTTAGAGTGCATTTAGGGGTAGGGGTAGGGGTAGGGTTAGGATTAGGGTTAGGGTTTGTGTTGGTAGAATCGAAGTTTAGGGTTAGGCGTAGGGTGAAGATTGCCTTTTGGGTTACAACTGAGTGCATTTAGAGTTAGGGTTAGTGTTGAGATTGATGATTTAGTGTTAGACTTAGAATCGAGCACATTAGGGTGAGAGTTATGGCTAGAATCCACTATATTTAAGCTTAGGGTTAGGGTTAGGGTTTGTGTTGGTAGAATCGATTTTTAGGGTTAGGCTTAGGGTCGGGATTGCCTTTTGGGTTAGAGTCGAGTGCATTTAGGGTTCGGCTTAGTGTTGAGATTGACGATTGAGTGTTAGGGTTGTAATGGAGCACATTAGGGTGAGAGTTATGATTAGAATCCAGTGCATTTAGGGTTAGGATTAGGGAGAGGGTTAGGTTTATGTTTAAGGTGAGGGTTAGAATCGAGTGCATTTAAGGATAGTGTTACGGTTAGAGTTAGCTATAGGGTTAGCTTTCGTAGAATCGAGGGTCAGTGTTCGGGTGAGGGTTAGGGTTAGGATTCGGGTTAGAATCAGGAGCATTTTTAGCGTTAGGGTTGGGATTAGGGTCAGGGATTGAGTGCATTTAGGGCTAGGGGAGGAGTTGGGTTAGGATTAGGGTTAGGGTTTGTGTTGGTAGAATCGAGGTTTTGGGTTAGGCTTAGGGTCAGGAGAGCATTTGGGGTCATAATTCAGAGCATTTGGGCTTAGGGTTAGTGTTGAAATTGATGATTTACTTATAGCGTTAGAATCAGGCACATTTACGGATAGAGTTATGATTAGAATTCAGTGCATTTAGGGTTAGGGTTAGCTTTAGGGTTAGGGTAAGGTTTAGGGCCAGCGTTAGAATCGAGAGCATTAAGGATAGTGCTAGGGTTAGAGTTAGGTTTAGGGTTAGCTTTCGTAGAATCGAGGGTTAGGCTTAGGGTTAGGCTTAGGGTGAGGGTTAGGGTTAGAATCAAGCACAGTTTTAGTGTTAGCGTTAGGGTGAGGATTAGGGTTAAAGTGCTTTTAGGGCTAGTGGAAGGGATGGGGTTAGGATTAGGGTTAAGGTTTGTGTTTGTAGAATCGAGGTTGAGGTTTAGGTTTAGGGTCAGGATTGCATTTTGGATCAGAATCGAGTGTATTTAGGCTTTGCGTTAGTGTTCAAATTGACGATTTAGTGTTAGGGTTTGAATCGAGCACATTTAGGGTGAGAGTCATGCTTAGAATTCAGTGCATTTAGGGTTAGCGTTAGGGTTAGGGTTAGGTTGAGCGTCAGGGTTAAAATCGAGAGCATTTAAGGATGGTGCTAGGGTTAGAGTTAGGTTTAGCGTTCGCTTTCGTAGAATCGAGGGTTAAGCTTAAGGTTAGGCTTAGGGTTAGGGTTAGGGTTAGAATCAGGCACATTTTTAGTGGTCTGCTTTTCATCAGGGTATGGCTTAGAGTGCATTTAGGGGTAGGCGTAGGAGTAGGGTTAGGATTAGGGTTCAGGTTTGTGTGGGTAGAATCGAGGTTTAGGGTTGGTCTTGGGGTCAGGAATGACTTTTGGGTTAGAGTCGAGTGCATTTAGGTTTAGGGATAGTGTTGAAATTGACGATTTAGTGTTTGGGTTAGAATCCAGCACATTTAGGGTTAGAGTTTTGGTTAGAATTCGTTAGGGTTAGGGTTAGTGTAAGGGGTAGGGGTAGGGTTAGAGTGCATTTAGGGGTAGGGGTAGGGGTAGGGTTAGGATTAGGGTTAGGGTTTGTGTTGGTAGAATCGAAGTTTAGGGTTAGGCGTAGGGTGAGGATTGCCTTTTGGGTTACAACTGAGTGCATTTAGAGTTAGGGTTAGTGTTGAGATTGACGATTTAGTGTTAGACTTAGAATCGAGCACATTAGGGTGAGAGTTATGGCTAGAATCCACTATATTTAAGCTTAGGGTTAGGGTTAGGGTTTGTGTTGGTAGAATCGATTTTTAGGGTTAGGCTTAGGGTCAGGATTGCCTTTTTGGGTTAGAGTCGAGTGCATTTAGGGTTAGGCTTAGTGTTGAGATTGACGATTAAGTGTTAGGGTTGTAATCGAGCACATTAGGGTTAGAGTTATGGTTAGAATCCAGTGCATTTAGGGTTAGGATTAGGGATAGGGTTAGGTTTATGTTTAAGGTGAGGGTTAGAATCGAGTGCATTTAAGGATAGTGTTAGGGTTAGAGTTAGGTATAAGGTTAGCTTTCGTAGAATCGAGGGTCAGTGTTCGGGTGAGGGTTAGGGTTAGGATTAGGGTTAGAATTAGGAGCATTTTTAGCGTTAGGGTTGGGATTAGGGTCAGGGATTGAGTGCATTTAGGGCTAGGGGAGGAGTTGGGTTAGGATCAGGGTTAGGGTTTGTGTTGGTAGAATCGAGGTTTTGGGTTAGGCTTAGGATCAGGAGAGCATTTGGGGTCATAATTCAGAGCATTTGGGCTTAGGGTTAGTGTTGAAATTGATGATTTACTTATAGCGTTAGAATCAGGCACATTTAGGGATAGAGTTATGATTAGAATTCAGTGCATTTAGGGTTAGGGTTAGCTTTAGGGTTAGGGTAAGGTTTAGGGCCAGCGTTAGAATCGAGAGCATTAAGGATAGTGCTAGGGTTAGAGTTAGGTTTAGGGTTAGCTTTCGTAGAATCGAGGGTTAGGCTTAGGGTTAGGCTTAGGGTGAGGGTTAGGGTTAGAATCAAGCACAGTTTTAGTGTTAGCGTTAGGGTGAGGATTAGGGTTAAAGTGCTTTTAGGGCTAGTGGAAGGGATGGGGTTAGGATTAGGGTTAAGGTTTGTGTTGGTAGAATCGAGGTTGAGGTTTAGGTTTAGGGTCAGGATTGCATTTTGGATCAGAATCGAGTGTATTTAGGCTTTGGGTTAGTGTTCAAATTGACGATTTAGTGTTAGGGTTTGAATCGAGAACATTTAGGGTGAGAGTCATGCTTAGAATTCAGTGCATTTAGGGTTAGCGTTAGGGTTAGGGTTAGGTTGAGCGTCAGGGTTAAAATCGAGAGCATTTAAGGATGGTGCTAGGGTTAGAGTTAGGTTTAGCGTTCGCTTTCGTAGAATCGAGGGTTAAGCTTAAGGTTAGGCTTAGGGTTAGGGTTAGGGTTAGAATCAGGCACATTTTTAGTGGTCTGCTTTTCATCAGGGTATGGCTTAGAGTGCATTTAGGGGTAGGCGTAGGAGTAGGGTTAGGATTAGGGTTCAGGTTTGTGTTGGTAGAATCGAGGTTTATGGTTGGTCTTGGGGTCAGGAATGACTTTTGGGTTAGAGTCGAGTGCATTTAGGTTTAGGGATAGTGTTGAAATTGACGATTGAGTGTTAGGGTTGTAATCGAGCACATTAGGGTTAGAGTTATGGTTAGAATCCAGTGCATTTAGGGTTAGGATTAGGGATAGGGTTAGGTTTATGTTTAAGGTGAGGGTTAGAATCGAGTGCATTTAAGGATAGTGTTACGGTTAGAGTTAGCTATAGGGTTAGCTTTCGTAGAATCGAGGGTCAGTGTTCGGGTGAGGGTTAGGGTTAGGATTCGGGTTAGAATCAGGAGCATTTTTAGCGTTAGGGTTGGGATTAGGGTCAGGGATTGAGTGCATTTAGGGCTAGGGGAGGAGTTGGGTTAGGATTAGGGTTAGGGTTTGTGTTGGTAGAATCGAGGTTTTGGGTTAGGCTTAGGGTCAGGAGAGCATTTGGGGTCATAATTCAGAGCATTTGGGCTTAGGGTTAGTGTTGAAATTGATGATTTACTTATAGCGTTAGAATCAGGCACATTTAGGGATAGAGTTATGATTAGAATTCAGTGCATTTAGGGTTAGGGTTAGCTTTAGGGTTAGGGTAAGGTTTAGGGCCAGCGTTAGAATCGAGAGCATTAAGGATAGTGCTAGGGTTAGAGTTAGGTTTAGGGTTAGCTTTCGTAGAATCGAGGGTTAGGCTTAGGGTTAGGCTTAGGGTGAGGGTTAGGGTTAGAATCAAGCACAGTTTTAGTGTTAGCGTTAGGGTGAGGATTAGGGTTAAAGTGCTTTTAGGGCTAGTGGAAGGGATGGGGTTAGGATTAGGGTTAAGGTTTGTGTTGGTAGAATCGAGGTTGAGGTTTAGGTTTAGGGTCAGGATTGCATTTTGGATCAGAATCGAGTGTATTTAGGCTTTGCGTTAGTGTTCAAATTGACGATTTAGTGTTAGGGTTTGAATCGAGCACATTTAGGGTGAGAGTCATGCTTAGAATTCAGTGCATTTAGGGTTAGCGTTAGGGTTAGGGTTAGGTTGAGCGTCAGGGTTAAAATCGAGAGCATTTAAGGATGGTGCTAGGGTTAGAGTTAGGTTTAGCGTTCGCTTTCGTAGAATCGAGGGTTAAGCTTAAGGTTAGGCTTAGGGTTAGGGTTAGGGTTAGAATCAGGCACATTTTGAGTGGTCTGCTTTTCATCAGGGTATGGCTTAGAGTGCATTTAGGGGTAGGCGTAGGAGTAGGGTTAGGATTAGGGTTCAGGTTTGTGTGGGTAGAATCGAGGTTTAGGGTTGGTCTTGGGGTCAGGAATGACTTTTGGGTTAGAGTCGAGTGCATTTAGGTTTAGGGATAGTGTTGAAATTGACGATTTAGTGTTTGGGTTAGAATCGAGCACATTTAGGGTTAGAGTTTTGGTTAGAATTCGTTAGGGTTAGGGTTAGTGTAAGGGGTAGGGGTAGGGTTAGAGTGCATTTAGGGGTAGGGGTAGGGGTAGGGTTAGGATTAGGGTTAGGGTTTGTGTTGGTAGAATCGAAGTTTAGGGTTAGGCGTAGGGTGAGGATTGCCTTTTGGGTTACAACTGAGTGCATTTAGAGTTAGGGTTAGTGTTGAGATTGACGATTTAGTGTTAGACTTAGAATCGAGCACATTAGGGTGAGAGTTATGGCTAGAATCCACTATATTTAAGCTTAGGGTTAGGGTTAGGGTTTGTGTTGGTAGAATCGATTTTTAGGGTTAGGCTTAGGGTCAGGATTGCCTTTTGGGTTAGAGTCGAGTGCATTTAGGGTTAGGCTTAGTGTTGAGATTGACGATTAAGTGTTAGGGTTGTAATCGAGCACATTAGGGTTAGAGTTATGGTTAGAATCCAGTGCATTTAGGGTTAGGATTAGGGATAGGGTTAGGTTTATGTTTAAGGTGAGGGTTAGAATCGAGTGCATTTAAGGATAGTGTTAGGGTTAGAGTTAGGTATAAGGTTAGCTTTCGTAGAATCGAGGGTCAGTGTTCGGGTGAGGGTTAGGGTTAGGATTAGGGTTAGAATTAGGAGCATTTTTAGCGTTAGGGTTGGGATTAGGGTCAGGGATTGAGTGCATTTAGGGCTAGGGGAGGAGTTGGGTTAGGATCAGGGTTAGGGTTTGTGTTGGTAGAATCGAGGTTTTGGGTTAGGCTTAGGATCAGGAGAGCATTTGGGGTCATAATTCAGAGCATTTGGGCTTAGGGTTAGTGTTGAAATTGATGATTTACTTATAGCGTTAGAATCAGGCACATTTAGGGATAGAGTTATGATTAGAATTCAGTGCATTTAGGGTTAGGGTTAGCTTTAGGGTTAGGGTAAGGTTTAGGGCCAGCGTTAGAATTGAGAGCATTAAGGATAGTGCTAGGGTTAGAGTTAGGTTTAGGGTTAGCTTTCGTAGAATCGAGGGTTAGGCTTAAGGTTAGGCTTAGGGTGAGGGTTAGGGTTAGAATCAAGCACAGTTTTAGTGTTAGCGTTAGGGTGAGGATTAGGGTTAAAGTGCTTTTAGGGCTAGTGGAAGGGATGGGGTTAGGATTAGGGTTAAGGTTTGTGTTGGTAGAATCGAGGTTGAGGTTTAGGTTTAGGGTCAGGATTGCATTTTGGATCAGAATCGAGTGTATTTAGGCTTTGCGTTAGTGTTCAAATTGACGATTTAGTGTTAGGGTTTGAATCGAGCACATTTAGGGTGAGAGTCATGCTTAGAATTCAGTGCATTTAGGGTTAGCGTTAGGGTTAGGGTTAGGTTGAGCGTCAGGGTTAAAATCGAGAGCATTAAAGGATGGTGCTAGGGTTAGAGTTTGGTTTAGCGTTCGCTTTCGTAGAATCGAGGGTTAAGCTTAAGGTTAGGCTTAGGGTTAGGGTTAGGGTTAGAATCAGGCACATTTTGAGTGGTCTGCTTTTCATCAGGGTATGGCTTAGAGTGCATTTAGGGGTAGGCGTAGGAGTAGGGTTAGGATTAGGGTTCAGGTTTGTGTGGGTAGAATCGAGGTTTAGGGTTGGTCTTGGGGTCAGGAATGACTTTTGGGTTAGAGTCGAGTGCATTTAGGTTTAGGGATAGTGTTGAAATTGACGATTTAGTGTTTGGGTTAGAATCGAGCACATTTAGGGTTAGAGTTTTGGTTAGAATTCGTTAGGGTTAGGGTTAGTGTAAGGGGTAGGGGTAGGGTTAGAGTGCATTTAGGGGTAGGGGTAGGGGTAGGTTTAGGATTAGGGTTAGGGTTTGTGTTGGTAGAATCGAAGTTTAGGGTTAGGCGTAGGGTGAGGATTGCCTTTTGGGTTACAACTGAGTGCATTTTGAGTTAGGGTTAGTGTTGAGATTGACGATTTAGTGTTAGACTTAGAATCGAGCACATTAGGGTGAGAGTTATGGCTAGAATCCACTATATTTAAGCTTAGGGTTAGGGTTAGGGTTTGTGTTGGTAGAATCGATTTTTAGGGTTAGGCTTAGGGTCAGGATTGCCTTTTGGGTTAGAGTCGAGTGCATTTAGGGTTAGGCTTAGTGTTGAGATTGACGATTAAGTGTTAGGGTTGTAATCGAGCACATTAGGGTTAGAGTTATGGTTAGAATCCAGTGCATTTAGGGTTAGGATTAGGGATAGGGTTAGGTTTATGTTTAAGGTGAGGGTTAGAATCGAGTGCATTTAAGGATAGTGTTAGGGTTAGAGTTAGGTATAAGGTTAGCTTTCGTAGAATCGAGGGTCAGTGTTCGGGTGAGGGTTAGGGTTAGGATTAGGGTTAGAATTAGGAGCATTTTTAGCGTTAGGGTTGGGATTAGGGTCAGGGATTGAGTGCATTTAGGGCTAGGGGAGGAGTTGGGTTAGGATCAGGGTTAGGGTTTGTGTTGGTAGAATCGAGGTTTTGGGTTAGGCTTAGGGTCAGGAGAGCATTTGGGGTCATAATTCAGAGCATTTGGGCTTAGGGTTAGTGTTGAAATTGATGATTTAGTTATAGCGTTAGAATCAGGCACATTTAGGGATAGAGTTATGATTAGAATTCAGTGCATTTAGGGTTAGGGTTAGGGTTAGGGTAAGGTTTAGGGTCAGGGTTAGAATCGAGAGCATTAAGGATAGTGCTAGGGTTAGAGTTAGGTTTAGGGTTAGCTTTCGTAGAATCGAGGGTTAGGCGTAGGGTTAGGCTTAGGGTGAGGGTTAGGGTTAGAATCAAGCACAGTTTTAGTGTTAGCGTTAAGGTGAGGATTAGGGTTAAAGTGCTTTTAGGGCTAGTGGAATGGATAGGGTTAGGATTAGGGTTAAGGTTTGTGTTGGTAGAATCGAGGTTGAGGTTTAGGTTTAGGGTCAGGATTGCATTTTGGATCAGAATCGAGTGTATTTAGGCTTTGGGTTAGTGTTCAAATTGACGATTTAGTGTTAGGGTTTGAATCGAGAACATTTAGGGTGAGAGTCATGCTTAGAATTCAGTGCATTTAGGGTTAGCGTTAGGGTTAGGGTTAGGTTGAGCGTCAGGGTTAAAATCGAGAGCATTTAAGGATGGTGCTAGGGTTAGAGTTAGGTTTAGCGTTCGCTTTCGTAGAATCGAGGGTTAAGCTTAAGGTTAGGCTTAGGGTTAGGGTTAGGGTTAGAATCAGGCACATTTTTAGTGGTCTGCTTTTCATCAGGGTATGGCTTAGAGTGCATTTAGGGGTAGGCGTAGGAGTAGGGTTAGGATTAGGGTTCAGGTTTGTGTGGGTAGAATCGAGGTTTAGGGTTGGTCTTGGGGTCAGGAATGACTTTTGGGTTAGAGTCGAGTGCATTTAGGTTTAGGGATAGTGTTGAAATTGACGATTTAGTGTTTGGGTTAGAATCGAGCACATTTAGGGTTAGAGTTTTGGTTAGATTTCGTTAGGGTTAGGGTTAGTGCAACGGGTAGGGGTAGGGTTAGAGTGCATTTAGGGGTAGGGGTAGGGGTAGGGTTAGGATTAGGGTTAGGGTTTGTGTTGGTAGAATCGAAGTTTAGGGTTAGGCGTAGGGTGAGGATTGCCTTTTGGGTTACAACTGAGTGCATTTAGAGTTAGGGTTAGTGTTGAGATTGATGATTTAGTGTTAGACTTAGAATCGAGCACATTAGGGTGAGAGTTATGGCTAGAATCCACTATATTTAAGCTTAGGGTTAGGGTTAGAGTTTGTGTTGGTAGAATCGATTTTTAGGGTTAGGCTTAGGGTCGGGATTGACTTTTGGGTTAGAGTCGAGTGCATTTAGGGTTCGGCTTAGTGTTGAGATTGACGATTGAGTGTTAGGGTTGTAATGGAGCACATTAGGGTGAGAGTTATGGTTAGAATCCAGTGCATTTAGGGTTAGGATTAGGGATAGGGTTAGGTTTATGTTTAAGGTGAGGGTTAGAATCGAGTGCATTTAAGGATAGTGTTACGGTTAGAGTTAGCTATAGGGTTAGCTTTCGTAGAATCGAGGGTCAGTGTTCGGGTGAGGGTTAGGGTTAGGATTCGGGTTAGAATCAGGAGCATTTTTAGCGTTAGGGTTGGGATTAGGGTCAGGGATTGAGTGCATTTAGGGCTAGGGGAGGAGTTGGGTTAGGATTAGGGTTAGGGTTTGTGTTGGTAGAATCGAGGTTTTGGGTTAGGCTTAGGGTCAGGAGAGCATTTGGGGTCATAATTCAGAGCATTTGGGCTTAGGGTTAGTGTTGAAATTGATGATTTAGTTATAGCGTTAGAATCAGGCACATTTACGGATAGAGTTATGATTAGAATTCAGTGCATTTAGGGTTAGGGTTAGCTTTAGGGTTAGGGTAAGGTTTAGGGCCAGCGTTAGAATCCAGAGCATTAAGGATAGTGCTAGGGTTAGAGTTAGGTTTAGGGTTAGCTTTCGTAGAATCGAGGGTTAGGCTTAGGGTTAGGCTTAGGGTGAGGGTTAGGGTTAGAATCAAGCACAGTTTTAGTGTTAGCGTTAGGGTGAGGATTAGGGTTAAAGTGCTTTTAGGGCTAGTGGAAGGGATGGGGTTAGGATTAGGGTTAAGGTTTGTGTTGGTAGAATCGAGGTTGAGGTTTAGGTTTAGGGTCAGGATTGCATTTTGGATCAGAATCGAGTGTATTTAGGCTTTGCGTTAGTGTTCAAATTGACGATTTAGTGTTAGGGTTTGAATCGAGCACATTTAGGGTGAGAGTCATGCTTAGAATTCAGTGCATTTAGGGTTAGCGTTAGGGTTAGGGTTAGGTTGAGCGTCAGGGTTAAAATCGAGAGCATTTAAGGATGGTGCTAGGGTTAGAGTTAGGTTTAGCGTTCGCTTTCGTAGAATCGAGGGTTAAGCTTAAGGTTAGGCTTAGGGTTAGGGTTAGGGTTAGAATCAGGCACATTTTGAGTGGTCTGCTTTTCATCAGGGTATGGCTTAGAGTGCATTTAGGGGTAGGCGTAGGAGTAGGGTTAGGATTAGGGTTCAGGTTTGTGTGGGTAGAATCGAGGTTTAGGGTTGGTCTTGGGGTCAGGAATGACTTTTGGGTTAGAGTCGAGTGCATTTAGGTTTAGGGATAGTGTTGAAATTGACGATTTAGTGTTTGGGTTAGAATCGAGCACATTTAGGGTTAGAGTTTTGGTTAGAATTCGTTAGGGTTAGGGTTAGTGTAAGGGGTAGGGGTAGGGTTAGAGTGCATTTAGGGGTAGGGGTAGGGGTAGGGTTAGGATTAGGGTTAGGGTTTGTGTTGGTAGAATCGAAGTTTAGGGTTAGGCGTAGGGTGAGGATTGCCTTTTGGGTTACAACTGAGTGCATTTAGAGTTAGGGTTAGTGTTGAGATTGACGATTTAGTGTTAGACTTAGAATCGAGCACATTAGGGTGAGAGTTATGGCTAGAATCCACTATATTTAAGCTTAGGGTTAGGGTTAGGGTTTGTGTTGGTAGAATCGATTTTTAGGGTTAGGCTTAGGGTCAGGATTGCCTTTTGGGTTAGAGTCGAGTGCATTTAGGGTTAGGCTTAGTGTTGAGATTGACGATTAAGTGTTAGGGTTGTAATCGAGCACATTAGGGTTAGAGTTATGGTTAGAATCCAGTGCATTTAGGGTTAGGATTAGGGATAGGGTTAGGTTTATGTTTAAGGTGAGGGTTAGAATCGAGTGCATTTAAGGATAGTGTTAGGGTTAGAGTTAGGTATAAGGTTAGCTTTCGTAGAATCGAGGGTCAGTGTTCGGGTGAGGGTTAGGGTTAGGATTAGGGTTAGAATTAGGAGCATTTTTAGCGTTAGGGTTGGGATTAGGGTCAGGGATTGAGTGCATTTAGGGCTAGGGGAGGAGTTGGGTTAGGATCAGGGTTAGGGTTTGTGTTGGTAGAATCGAGGTTTTGGGTTAGGCTTAGGGTCAGGAGAGCATTTGGGGTCATAATTCAGAGCATTTGGGCTTAGGGTTAGTGTTGAAATTGATGATTTAGTTATAGCGTTAGAATCAGGCACATTTAGGGATAGAGTTATGATTAGAATTCAGTGCATTTAGGGTTAGGGTTAGCTTTAGGGTTAGGGTAAGGTTTAGGGCCAGCGTTAGAATCGAGAGCATTAAGGATAGTGCTAGGGTTAGAGTTAGGTTTAGGGTTAGCTTTCGTAGAATCGAGGGTTAGGCTTAGGGTTAGGCTTAGGGTGAGGGTTAGGGTTAGAATCAAGCACAGTTTTAGTGTTAGCGTTAGGGTGAGGATTAGGGTTAAAGTGCTTTTAGGGCTAGTGGAAGGGATGGGGTTAGGATTAGGGTTAAGGTTTGTGTTGGTAGAATCGAGGTTGAGGTTTAGGTTTAGGGTCAGGATTGCATTTTGGATCAGAATCGAGTGTATTTAGGCTTTGGGTTAGTGTTCAAATTGACGATTTAGTGTTAGGGTTTGAATCGAGAACATTTAGGGTGAGAGTCATGCTTAGAATTCAGTGCATTTAGGGTTAGCGTTAGGGTTAGGGTTAGGTTGAGCGTCAGGGTTAAAATCGAGAGCATTTAAGGATGGTGCTAGGGTTAGAGTTAGGTTTAGCGTTCGCTTTCGTAGAATCGAGGGTTAAACTTAAGGTTAGGCTTAGGGTTAGGGTTAGGGTTAGAATCAGGCACATTTTTAATGGTCTGCTTTTCATCAGGGTATGGCTTAGAGTGCATTTAGGGGTAGGCGTAGGAGTAGGGTTAGGATTAGGGTTCAGGTTTGTGTGGGTAGAATCGAGGTTTAGGGTTGGTCTTGGGGTCAGGAATGACTTTTGGGTTAGAGTCGAGTGCATTTAGGTTTAGGGATAGTGTTGAAATTGACGATTTAGTGTTTGGGTTAGAATCGAGCACATTTAGGGTTAGAGTTTTGGTTAGAATTCGTTAGGGTTAGGGTTAGTGTAAGGGGTAGGGGTAGGGTTAGAGTGCATTTAGGGGTAGGGGTAGGGGTAGGGTTAGGATTAGGGTTAGGGTTTGTGTTGGTAGAATCGAAGTTTAGGGTTAGGCGTAGGGTGAGGATTGCCTTTTGGGTTACAACTGAGTGCATTTAGAGTCAGGGTTAGTGTTGAGATTGACGATTTAGTGTTAGACTTAGAATCGAGCACATTAGGGGGAGAGTTATAGCTAGAATCCACTATATTTAAGCTTAGGGTTAGGGTTAGGGTTTGTGTTGGTAGAATCGATTTTTAGGGTTACGCTTAGGGTCAGGATTGCCTTTTGGGTTAGAGTCGAGTGCATTTAGGGTTAGGCTTAGTGTTGAGATTGACGATTGAGTGTTAGGGTTGTAATCGAGCACATTAGGGTTAGAGTTATGGTTAGAATCCAGTGCATTTAGGGTTAGGATTAGGGATAGGGTTAGGTTTATGTTTAAGGTGAGGGTTAGAATCGAGTGCATTTAAGGATAGTG
Organism: Notamacropus eugenii; assembly: GCF_028372415.1. NCBI lineage: Eukaryota > Metazoa > Chordata > Mammalia > Diprotodontia > Macropodidae > Notamacropus > Notamacropus eugenii. The sequence goes on from NW_027325096.1 coordinate 385,747, forward strand.
TTAGGGTTAGAGTTAGGTATAAGGTTAGCTTTCGTAGAATCGAGGGTCAGTGTTCGGGTGAGGGTTAGGGTTAGGATTAGGGTTAGAATTAGGAGCATTTTTAGCGTTAGGGTTGGGATTAGGGTCAGGGATTGAGTGCATTTAGGGCTAGGGGAGGAGTTGGGTTAGGATCAGGGTTAGGGTTTGTGTTGGTAGAATCGAGGTTTTGGGTTAGGCTTAGGGTCAGGAGAGCATTTGGGGTCATAATTCAGAGCATTTGGGCTTAGGGTTAGTGTTGAAATTGATGATTTAGTTATAGCGTTAGAATCAGGCACATTTAGGGATAGAGTTATGATTAGAATTCAGTGCATTTAGGGTTAGGGTTAGCTTTAGGGTTAGGGTAAGGTTTAGGGCCAGCGTTAGAATCGAGAGCATTAAGGATAGTGCTAGGGTTAGAGTTAGGTTTAGGGTTAGCTTTCGTAGAATCGAGGGTTAGGCTTAGGGTTAGGCTTAGGGTGAGGGTTAGGGTTAGAATCAAGCACAGTTTTAGTGTTAGCGTTAGGGTGAGGATTAGGGTTAAAGTGCTTTTAGGGCTAGTGGAAGGGATGGGGTTAGGATTAGGGTTAAGGTTTGTGTTGGTAGAATCGAGGTTGAGGTTTAGGTTTAGGGTCAGGATTGCATTTTGGATCAGAATCGAGTGTATTTAGGCTTTGGGTTAGTGTTCAAATTGACGATTTAGTGTTAGGGTTTGAATCGAGCACATTTAGGGTGAGAGTTATGCTTAGAATTCAGTGCATTTATGGTTAGCGTTAGGGTTAGGGTTAGGTTGAGCGTCAGGGTTATAATCGAGAGCATTTAAGGATGGTGCTAGGGTTAGAGTTAGGTTTAGCGTTCGCTTTCGTAGAATCGAGGGTTAAGCTTAAGGTTAGGCTTAGGGTTAGGGTTAGGGTTAGAATCAGGCACATTTTTAGTGGTCTGCTTTTCATCAGGGTATGGCTTAGAGTGCATTTAGGGCTAGGCGTAGGAGTAGGGTTAGGATTAGGGTTAAGGTTTGTGTTGGTAGAATCGAGGTTTAGGGTTGGGCTTGGGGTCAGGGATGACTTTTGGGTTAGAGTCGAGTGCATTTAGGGTTAGGGATAGTGTTGAAATTGACGATTTAGTGTTTGGGTTAGAATCGAGCACATTTAGGGTTAGAGTTTTGGTTAGAATTCGTTAGGGTTAGGGTTAGTGCAAGGGGTAGAGGTAGGGTTAGAGAGCATTTAGGGGTAGGGGTAGGGGTAGGGTTAGGATTAGGGTTAGGGTTTGTGTTGGTAGAATCGAAGTTTAGGGTTAGGCGTAGGGTGAGGATTGCCTTTTGGGTTACAACTGAGTGCATTTAGAGTTAGGGTTAGTGTTGAGATTGACGATTTAGTGTTAGACTTAGAATCGAGCACATTAGGGTGAGAGTTATGGCTAGAATCCACTATATTTAAGCTTAGGGTTAGGGTTAGGGTTTGTGTTGGTAGAATCGATTTTTAGGGTTAGGCTTAGGGTCAGGATTGCCTTTTGGGTTAGAGTCGAGTGCATTTAGGGTTAGGCTTAGTGTTGAGATTGACGATTGAGTGTTAGGGTTGTAATGGAGCACATTAGGGTGAGAGTTATGGTTAGAATCCAGTGCATTTAGGGTGAGGATTAGGGATAGGGTTAGGTTTATGTTTAAGGTGAGGGTTAGAATCGAGTGCATTTAAGGATAGTGTTAGGGTTAGAGTTAGGTATAAGGTTAGCTTTCGTAGAATCGAGGGTCAGTGTTCGGGTGAGGGTTAGGGTTAGGATTCGGGTTAGAATCAGGAGCATTTTTAGCGTTAGGGTTGGGATTAGGGTCAGGGATTGAGTGCATTTAGGGCTAGGAGAGGAGTTGGGTTAGGATCAGGGTTAGGGTTTGTGTTGGTAGAATCGAGGTTTTGGGTTAGGCTTAGGGTCAGGAGAGCATTTGGGGTCATAATTCAGAGCATTTGGGCTTAGGGTTAGTGTTGAAATTGATGATTTACTTATAGCGTTAGAATCAGGCTCATTTAGGGATAGAGTTATGATTGGAATTCAGTGCATTTAGGGTTAGGGTTAGGGTTAGGGTAAGGTTTAGGGTCAGGGTTAGAATCGAGAGCATTAAGGATAGTGCTAGGGTTAGAGTTAGGTTTAGGGTTAGCTTTCGTAGAATCGAGGGTTAGGCGTAGGGTTAGGCTTAGGGTGAGGGTTAGGGTTAGAATCAAGCACAGTTTTAGTGTTAGCGTTAAGGTGAGGATTAGGGTTAAAGTGCTTTTAGGGCTAGTGGAATGGATAGGGTTAGGATTAGGGTTAAGGTTTGTGTTGGTAGAATCGAGGTTGAGGTTTAGGTTTAGGGTCAGGATTGCATTTTGGATCAGAATCGAGTGCATTTAGGCTTTGGGTTAGTGTTCAAATTGACGATTTAGTGTTAGGGTTTGAATCGAGAACATTTAGGGTGAGAGTCATGCTTAGAATTCAGTGCATTTAGGGTTAGCGTTAGGGTTAGGGTTAGGTTGAGCGTCAGGGTTAAAATCGAGAGCATTTAAGGATGGTGCTAGGGTTAGAGTTAGGTTTAGCGTTCGCTTTCGTAGAATCGAGGGTTAAGCTTAAGGTTAGGCTTAGGGTTAGGGTTAGGGTTAGAATCAGGCACATTTTTAGTGGTCTGCTTTTCATCAGGGTATGGCTTAGAGTGCATTTAGGGGTAGGCGTAGGAGTAGGGTTAGGATTAGGGTTCAGGTTTGTGTGGGTAGAATCGAGGTTTAGGGTTGGTCTTGGGGTCAGGAATGACTTTTGGGTTAGAGTCGAGTGCATTTAGGTTTAGGGATAGTGTTGAAATTGACGATTTAGTGTTTGGGTTAGAATCGAGCACATTTAGGGTTAGAGTTTTGGTTAGATTTCGTTAGGGTTAGGGTTAGTGCAACGGGTAGGGGTAGGGTTAGAGTGCATTTAGGGGTAGGGGTAGGGGTAGGGTTAGGATTAGGGTTAGGGTTTGTGTTGGTAGAATCGAAGTTTAGGGTTAGGCGTAGGGTGAGGATTGCCTTTTGGGTTACAACTGAGTGCATTTAGAGTTAGGGTTAGTGTTGAGATTGATGATTTAGTGTTAGACTTAGAATCGAGCACATTAGGGTGAGAGTTATGGCTAGAATCCACTATATTTAAGCTTAGGGTTAGGGTTAGAGTTTGTGTTGGTAGAATCGATTTTTAGGGTTAGGCTTAGGGTCGGGATTGCCTTTTGGGTTAGAGTCGAGTGCATTTAGGGTTCGGCTTAGTGTTGAGATTGACGATTGAGTGTTAGGGTTGTAATGGAGCACATTAGGGTGAGAGTTATGGTTAGAATCCAGTGCATTTAGGGTTAGGATTAGGGATAGGGTTAGGTTTATGTTTAAGGTGAGGGTTAGAATCGAGTGCATTTAAGGATAGTGTTACGGTTAGAGTTAGCTATAGGGTTAGCTTTCGTAGAATCGAGGGTCAGTGTTCGGGTGAGGGTTAGGGTTAGGATTCGGGTTAGAATCAGGAGCATTTTTAGCGTTAGGGTTGGGATTAGGGTCAGGGATTGAGTGCATTTAGGGCTAGGGGAGGAGTTGGGTTAGGATTAGGGTTAGGGTTTGTGTTGGTAGAATCGAGGTTTTGGGTTAGGCTTAGGGTCAGGAGAGCATTTGGGGTCATAATTCAGAGCATTTGGGCTTAGGGTTAGTGTTGAAATTGATGATTTAGTTATAGCGTTAGAATCAGGCACATTTACGGATAGAGTTATGATTAGAATTCAGTGCATTTAGGGTTAGGGTTAGCTTTAGGGTTAGGGTAAGGTTTAGGGCCAGCGTTAGAATCGAGAGCATTAAGGATAGTGCTAGGGTTAGAGTTAGGTTTAGGGTTAGCTTTCGTAGAATCGAGGGTTAGGCTTAGGGTTAGGCTTAGGGTGAGGGTTAGGGTTAGAATCAAGCACAGTTTTAGTGTTAGCGTTAGGGTGAGGATTAGGGTTAAAGTGCTTTTAGGGCTAGTGGAAGGGATGGGGTTAGGATTAGGGTTAAGGTTTGTGTTGGTAGAATCGAGGTTGAGGTTTAGGTTTAGGGTCAGGATTGCATTTTGGATCAGAATCGAGTGTATTTAGGCTTTGCGTTAGTGTTCAAATTGACGATTTAGTGTTAGGGTTTGAATCGAGCACATTTAGGGTGAGAGTCATGCTTAGAATTCAGTGCATTTAGGGTTAGCGTTAGGGTTAGGGTTAGGTTGAGCGTCAGGGTTAAAATCGAGAGCATTTAAGGATGGTGCTAGGGTTAGAGTTAGGTTTAGCGTTCGCTTTCGTAGAATCGAGGGTTAAGCTTAAGGTTAGGCTTAGGGTTAGGGTTAGGGTTAGAATCAGGCACATTTTGAGTGGTCTGCTTTTCATCAGGGTATGGCTTAGAGTGCATTTAGGGGTAGGCGTAGGAGTAGGGTTAGGATTAGGGTTCAGGTTTGTGTGGGTAGAATCGAGGTTTAGGGTTGGTCTTGGGGTCAGGAATGACTTTTGGGTTAGAGTCGAGTGCATTTAGGTTTAGGGATAGTGTTGAAATTGACGATTTAGTGTTTGGGTTAGAATCGAGCACATTTAGGGTTAGAGTTTTGGTTAGAATTCGTTAGGGTTAGGGTTAGTGTAAGGGGTAGGGGTAGGGTTAGAGTGCATTTAGGGGTAGGGGTAGGGGTAGGGTTAGGATTAGGGTTAGGGTTTGTGTTGGTAGAATCGAAGTTTAGGGTTAGGCGTAGGGTGAGGATTGCCTTTTGGGTTACAACTGAGTGCATTTAGAGTTAGGGTTAGTGTTGAGATTGATGATTTAGTGTTAGACTTAGAATCGAGCACATTAGGGTGAGAGTTATGGCTAGAATCCACTATATTTAAGCTTAGGGTTAGGGTTAGGGTTTGTGTTGGTAGAATCGATTTTTAGGGTTAGGCTTAGGGTCAGGATTGCCTTTTGGGTTAGAGTCGAGTGCATTTAGGGTTAGGCTTAGTGTTGAGATTGACGATTAAGTGTTAGGGTTGTAATCGAGCACATTAGGGTTAGAGTTATGGTTAGAATCCAGTGCATTTAGGGTTAGGATTAGGGATAGGGTTAGGTTTATGTTTAAGGTGAGGGTTAGAATCGAGTGCATTTAAGGATAGTGTTAGGGTTAGAGTTAGGTATAAGGTTAGCTTTCGTAGAATCGAGGGTCAGTGTTCGGGTGAGGGTTAGGGTTAGGATTAGGGTTAGAATTAGGAGCATTTTTAGCGTTAGGGTTGGGATTAGGGTCAGGGATTGAGTGCATTTAGGGCTAGGGGAGGAGTTGGGTTAGGATCAGGGTTAGGGTTTGTGTTGGTAGAATCGAGGTTTTGGGTTAGGCTTAGGGTCAGGAGAGCATTTGGGGTCATAATTCAGAGCATTTGGGCTTAGGGTTAGTGTTGAAATTGATGATTTAGTTATAGCGTTAGAATCAGGCACATTTAGGGATAGAGTTATGATTAGAATTCAGTGCATTTAGGGTTAGGGTTAGCTTTAGGGTTAGGGTAAGGTTTAGGGCCAGCGTTAGAATCGAGAGCATTAAGGATAGTGCTAGGGTTAGAGTTAGGTTTAGGGTTAGCTTTCGTAGAATCGAGGGTTAGGCTTAGGGTTAGGCTTAGGGTGAGGGTTAGGGTTAGAATCAAGCACAGTTTTAGTGTTAGCGTTAGGGTGAGGATTAGGGTTAAAGTGCTTTTAGGGCTAGTGGAAGGGATGGGGTTAGGATTAGGGTTAAGGTTTGTGTTGGTAGAATCGAGGTTGAGGTTTAGGTTTAGGGTCAGGATTGCATTTTGGATCAGAATCGAGTGTATTTAGGCTTTGGGTTAGTGTTCAAATTGACGATTTAGTGTTAGGGTTTGAATCGAGAACATTTAGGGTGAGAGTCATGCTTAGAATTCAGTGCATTTAGGGTTAGCGTTAGGGTTAGGGTTAGGTTGAGCGTCAGGGTTAAAATCGAGAGCATTTAAGGATGGTGCTAGGGTTAGAGTTAGGTTTAGCGTTCGCTTTCGTAGAATCGAGGGTTAAACTTAAGGTTAGGCTTAGGGTTAGGGTTAGGGTTAGAATCAGGCACATTTTTAATGGTCTGCTTTTCATCAGGGTATGGCTTAGAGTGCATTTAGGGGTAGGCGTAGGAGTAGGGTTAGGATTAGGGTTCAGGTTTGTGTGGGTAGAATCGAGGTTTAGGGTTGGTCTTGGGGTCAGGAATGACTTTTGGGTTAGAGTCGAGTGCATTTAGGTTTAGGGATAGTGTTGAAATTGACGATTTAGTGTTTGGGTTAGAATCGAGCACATTTAGGGTTAGAGTTTTGGTTAGAATTCGTTAGGGTTAGGGTTAGTGTAAGGGGTAGGGGTAGGGTTAGAGTGCATTTAGGGGTAGGGGTAGGGGTAGGGTTAGGATTAGGGTTAGGGTTTGTGTTGGTAGAATCGAAGTTTAGGGTTAGGCGTAGGGTGAGGATTGCCTTTTGGGTTACAACTGAGTGCATTTAGAGTCAGGGTTAGTGTTGAGATTGACGATTTAGTGTTAGACTTAGAATCGAGCACATTAGGGTGAGAGTTATAGCTAGAATCCACTATATTTAAGCTTAGGGTTAGGGTTAGGGTTTGTGTTGGTAGAATCGATTTTTAGGGTTACGCTTAGGGTCAGGATTGCCTTTTGGGTTAGAGTCGAGTGCATTTAGGGTTAGGCTTAGTGTTGAGATTGACGATTGAGTGTTAGGGTTGTAATCGAGCACATTAGGGTTAGAGTTATGGTTAGAATCCAGTGCATTTAGGGTTAGGATTAGGGATAGGGTTAGGTTTATGTTTAAGGTGAGGGTTAGAATCGAGTGCATTTAAGGATAGTGTTAGGGTTAGAGTTAGGTATAAGGTTAGCTTTCGTAGAATCGAGGGTCAGTGTTCGGGTGAGGGTTAGGGTTAGGATTAGGGTTAGAATTAGGAGCATTTGTAGCGTTAGGGTTGGGATTAGGGTCAGGGATTGAGTGCATTTAGGGCTAGGGGAGGAGTTGGGTTAGGATCAGGGTTAGGGTTTGTGTTGGTAGAATCGAGGTTTTGGGTTAGGCTTAGGGTCAGGAGAGCATTTGGGGTCATAATTCAGAGCATTTGGGCTTAGGGTTAGTGTTGAAATTGATGATTTAGTTATAGCGTTAGAATCAGGCACATTTAGGGATAGAGTTATGATTAGAATTCAGTGCATTTAGGGTTAGGGTTAGCTTTAGGGTTAGGGTAAGGTTTAGGGCCAGCGTTAGAATCGAGAGCATTAAGGATAGTGCTAGGGTTAGAGTTAGGTTTAGGGTTAGCTTTCGTAGAATCGAGGGTTAGGCTTAGGGTTAGGCTTAGGGTGAGGGTTAGGGTTAGAATCAAGCACAGTTTTAGTGTTAGCGTTAGGGTGAGGATTAGGGTTAAAGTGCTTTTAGGGCTAGTGGAAGGGATGGGGTTAGGATTAGGGTTAAGGTTTGTGTTGGTAGAATCGAGGTTGAGGTTTAGGTTTAGGGTCAGGATTGCATTTTGGATCAGAATCGAGTGTATTTAGGCTTTGGGTTAGTGTTCAAATTGACGATTTAGTGTTAGGGTTTGAATCGAGCACATTTAGGGTGAGAGTCATGCTTAGAATTCAGTGCATTTATGGTTAGCGTTAGGGTTAGGGTTAGGTTGAGCGTCAGGGTTATAATCGAGAGCATTTAAGGATGGTGCTAGGGTTAGAGTTAGGTTTAGCGTTCGCTTTCGTAGAATCGAGGGTTAAGCTTAAGGTTAGGCTTAGGGTTAGGGTTAGGGTTAGAATCAGGCACATTTTTAGTGGTCTGCTTTTCATCAGGGTATGGCTTAGAGTGCATTTAGGGCTAGGCGTAGGAGTAGGGTTAGGATTAGGGTTAAGGTTTGTGTTGGTAGAATCGAGGTTTAGGGTTGGGCTTGGGGTCAGGGATGACTTTTGGGTTAGAGTCGAGTGCATTTAGGGTTAGGGATAGTGTTGAAATTGACGATTTAGTGTTTGGGTTAGAATCGAGCACATTTAGGGTTAGAGTTTTGGTTAGAATTCGTTAGGGTTAGGGTTAGTGCAAGGGGTAGAGGTAGGGTTAGAGAGCATTTAGGGGTAGGGGTAGGGGTAGGGTTAGGATTAGGGTTAGGGTTTGTGTTGGTAGAATCGAAGTTTAGGGTTAGGCGTAGGGTGAGGATTGCCTTTTGGGTTACAACTGAGTGCATTTAGAGTTAGGGTTAGTGTTGAGATTGACGATTTAGTGTTAGACTTAGAATCGAGCACATTAGGGTGAGAGTTATGGCTAGAATCCACTATATTTAAGCTTAGGGTTAGGGTTAGGGTTTGTGTTGGTAGAATCGATTTTTAGGGTTAGGCTTAGGGTCAGGATTGCCTTTTGGGTTAGAGTCGAGTGCATTTAGGGTTAGGCTTAGTGTTGAGATTGACGATTGAGTGTTAGGGTTGTAATGGAGCACATTAGGGTGAGAGTTATGGTTAGAATCCAGTGCATTTAGGGTGAGGATTAGGGATAGGGTTAGGTTTATGTTTAAGGTGAGGGTTAGAATCGAGTGCATTTAAGGATAGTGTTAGGGTTAGAGTTAGGTATAAGGTTAGCTTTCGTAGAATCGAGGGTCAGTGTTCGGGTGAGGGTTAGGGTTAGGATTCGGGTTAGAATCAGGAGCATTTTTAGCGTTAGGGTTGGGATTAGGGTCAGGGATTGAGTGCATTTAGGGCTAGGAGAGGAGTTGGGTTAGGATCAGGGTTAGGGTTTGTGTTGGTAGAATCGAGGTTTTGGGTTAGGCTTAGGGTCAGGAGAGCATTTGGGGTCATAATTCAGAGCATTTGGGCTTAGGGTTAGTGTTGAAATTGATGATTTACTTATAGCGTTAGAATCAGGCTCATTTAGGGATAGAGTTATGATTAGAATTCAGTGCATTTAGGGTTAGGGTTACGGTTAGGGTAAGGTTTAGGGTCAGGGTTAGAATCGAGAGCATTAAGGATAGTGCTAGGGTTAGAGTAGGTTGAGGGTTAGCTTTCCTAGAATCGAGGGTTAGGCTTAGGGTTAGGCTTAGGGTGAGGGTTAGGGCTAGAATCAAGCACAGTTTTAGTGTTAGCGTTAGGGTGAGGATTAGGGTTAAAGTGCTTTTAGGGCTAGTGGAAGGGATAGGGCTAGGATTAGGGTTAAGGTTTGTCTTGGTAGAATCAAGGCTTAGGTTTAGGCTTAGGGTCAGGATTGCATTTTGGATCAGAATCGAGTGTATTTAGGCTTTGGGTTAGTGTTCAAATTGACGATTTAGTGTTAGGGTTTGAATCGAGCACATTTAGGGTGAGAGTTATGCTTAGAATTCAGTGCATTTAGGGTTAGCGTTAGGGTTAGGGTTAGGTTGAGCGTCAGGGTTAAAATCGAGAGCGTTTAAGGATGGTGCTAGGGTTAGAGTTAGGTTTAGCGTTCGCTTTCGTAGAATCGAGGGTTAAGCTTAAGTTTAGGCTTAGGATTAGGGTCAGGGTTAGAATCAGGCACATTTTTAGTGCTCTGCTTTTCATCAGTGTATGGCTTAGAGTGCATTTAGGGGTAGGCGTAGGAGTAGGGTTAGAATTAGGGTTAAGGTTTGTGTTGGTAGAATCGAGGTTTAGGGTTGGGCTTGGGGTCAGGGATGACTTTTGGGTTAGAGTCGAGTGCATTTAGGGTTAGGGATAGTGTTGAAATTGACGATTTAGTGTTTGGGTTAGAATCGAGCACATTTAGGGTTAGAGTTTTGGTTAGAATTCGTTAGGGTTAGGGTTAGTGCAAGGGATAGGGGTAGGGTTAGAGTGCATTTAGGGGTAGCGGTAGGGGTAGGGTTAGGATTAGGGTTAGGGTTTGTGTTGGTAGAATCGAAGTTTAGGGTTAGGCGTAGGGTGAGGATTGCCTTTTGGGTTACAACTGAGTGCATTTAGAGTTAGGGTTAGTGTTGAGATTGACGATTTAGTGTTAGACTTAGAATCGAGCACATTAGGGTGAGAGTTATGGCTAGAATCCACTATATTTAAGCTTAGGGTTAGGGTTAGGGTTTGTGTTGGTAGAATCGATTTTTAGGGTTAGGCTTAGGGTCAGGATTGCCTTTTGGGTTAGAGTCGAGTGCATTTAGGGTTAGGCTTAGTGTTGAGATTGACGATTGAGTGTTAGGGTTGTAATCGAGCACATTAGAGTTAGAGTTATGGTTAGAATCCAGTGCATTTAGGGTTAGGATTAGGGATAGGGTTAGGTTTATGTTTCAGGTGAGGGTTAGAATCGAGTGCATTTAAGGATAGTGTTAGGGTTAGAGTTAGGTATAGGGTTAGCTTTCGTAGAATCGAGGGTCAGTGTTCGGGTGAGGGTTAGGGTTAGGATTAGGGTTAGAATCAGGAGCATTTTTAGCGTTAGGGTTGGGATAAGGGTCAGGGATTGAGTGCATTTAGGGCTAGGGGAGGAGTTGGGTTAGGATTAGGGTTAGGGTTTGTGTTGGTAGAATCGAGGTTTTGGGTTAGGCTTAGGGTCAGGAGAGCATTTGGGGTCATAATTCAGAGCATTTGGGCTTAGGGTTAGTGTTGAAATTGATGATTTAGTTATAGCGTTAGAATCAGGCACATTTAGGGATAGAGTTATGATTAGAATTCAGTGCATTTATGGTTAGAGTTAGGTTTATTGTTAGTTTTAGGGTCAGGGTTAGAATCGAGAGCATTTAAGGATGGTGCTAGTGTTAGAGTTAAGTTTAGGGTTAGCTTTCGTAGAATCGAGGGTTAGGCTTAGGGTTAGGCTTAGGGGGAGGGTTAGGGTTAGAATCAAGGACAGCTTTAGTGTTAGCGTTAGGGTGAGGATTAGGGTTAAAGTGCTTTTAGGGCTAGTGGAAGGGGTAGGGTTAGGATTAGGGTTAAGGTTTGTGTTGGTAGAATCGAGGTTTAGGGTTAGGCTTAGGGTCAGGATTGCATTTTGTATCGGAATCGAGTGTATTTAGGCTTTGGCTTAGTGTTCAAATTGACGATTAATGTTAGGGTTTGAATCGAGCACATTTAGGGTTAGAGTTTTGTTTAGAATTCGTTAGGGTTAGGGTTAGTGTAAGGGGTAGGGGTAGGGTTGGCGTGCATTTAGGGGTAGGGGTAGGGGTAGGGTTAGGAATCGGGTTAGGGTTTGTGTTGGTAGGATCGAAGTTTAGGGTTAGGCGTAGGGTGAGGATTGCCTTTTGGGTTACAACTGAGTGCATTTAGAGTTAGGGTTAGTGTTGAGATTGACGATTTAGTGTTAGACTTAGAATTGAGCACATTAGGGTTAGATTTATGGTTCGAATCCACTATATTTAAGCTTAGGGTTAGGGTTAGGTTTATTAGGGTCAGGATTAGAATCGAGAGCATTTAAGGATAGTGTTAGGGTTAGAGTTAGGTTTAGGGTTAGGTTTCGTAGAATTGAGGCTTAGGGTTAGGGTTAGGGTTAGGGTTAGGGATAGAATCAAGCGCATTTTTAGTGTTAGGGGTTGGGTCAGGGTTAGTGTTAGAGTGCATACAGAGGTAGGTGTAGGAGTAGGGTTGTGATTAGGGTTAGGGTTTATGTTGGTAGAATCGAGGTTTAGGGTGCGCTTAGGGTCAGGATTGCCTTTTGGGTTAGAGTCGAGTGCATTTAGGGTTAGGCTTAGTGTTGAGATTGATGATTTAGTGTTAGGGTTATAATCGAGCACATTAGGGTTAGAGTTATGGTTAGAATTCAGTGCATTTAGGGTTAGCGTTAGGGTTAGGGTTAGGTTGAGAGTCAGGGTTAAAATCGAGAGCATTTAAGGATAGTGCTAGGGTTAGAGTTAGGTTTAGCGTTTACTTTCGTAGAATCGAGGGTTAGGCTTAAGGTTAGGCTTAGGGTTAGGGTTAGGGTTAGAATCAGGCACATTTTTAGTGGTCTGCTTTTCATCAGGGTATGGCTTAGAGTGCCTTTAGGGGAAGGCGTAGGAGTAGGGTTAGGATTAGGGTTAAGGTTTGTGTTGGTAGAATCGAGGTTTAGGATTAGGCTTAGAGTAAGGAATGGCTTTTGGGTTAGAGTCGAGTGCATTTAGGGTTAGGGATAGTGTTGAAATTGACGATTTAGTGTTTGGGTTAGAATCGAGCACACTTAGGGTTAGAGTCATGGTTCGAATCCACTATATTTAAGCTTAGGGTTAGGGTTAGGATTATTAGGGTCAGGACTGGAATCGAGAGCATTTAAGGATAGTGTTAGGGTTAGAGTTAGGTTTAGGGTTAGGTTTCGTAGAATTGAGGGTTACGGTTAGGTTTAGGGTTAGGGTTAGAATCAAGCGCATTTTTAGTGTTAGGGTTTGAGTCAGGGTTAGGGTTAGAGTGCATACAGAGGTAGGGATAGGAGTAGGGTTGGGATTAGGGTTAGGGTTTGTGTTGGTAGAATCGATGTTTAGGGTTAGGCTTAGGGTCAGGATTGCCTTTTGGGTTAGAGTCGAGTGCATTTAGGGTTAGGCTTAGTGTTGAGGTTAACGATTTAGTGTTAGGGTTATAATCGAGCACATTAGGGTTAGAGTTATGGTTAGAATCCAGTGCATTTAGGGTTAGGATTAGGGATAGGGTTAGGTTTATGTTTAGGGTGAGGGTTAGAATCGAGTGCATTTAAGGACAGTGTTAGGGTTATAGTTAGGTATAGGGTTAGCTTTCGTAGAATCGAGGGTCAGTGTTAGGGTGAGGGTAAGGGTTATTATTAGGGTTAGAATCAGGAGCATTTTTAGCGTTAGGGTTGGGGTTAGGGTCAGGGTTTGAGTGCATTTAGGGCTAGGGGAGGAGTTGGGTTAGGATTAGGGTTAGGGTTTGTGTTGGTAGAATCGAGGTTTTGGGTTAGGCTTAGGGTCAGCAATGGCTTTTTGGTTAGAGTCGAGTCCATTTAGGGTTAGGGATAGTGTTGAAATTGACGATTTAGTGTTTGGGTTAGAATCGAGCACATTTAGGTTTAGACTTATGGTTCGAATCCACTATATTTAATCTTAGGTTAGGGTTAGGGTCATTAGGGTCACGATTAGAATCGAGAGCATTTAAGGATAGTGTTAGGGTTAGAGTTAGGTATAGGGTTAGCTTTCGTACAATCCAGGGTCAGTGTTCGGGTGAGGTTTAGGTTAGGATTAGGGTTAGAATCAGGAGCATTTTTAACGTTAGGGTTGGGGTTAGGGTCAGGGTTTGAGTGCATTTAGGGGTAGGGGAGGAGTTGGGTTAGGATTAGGGTTAGGGTTTGTGTTGGTAGAATCGAGGTTTTGGGATAGGCTTAGGGTCAGGAGAGCCTTTGGGGTCATAATTCAGAGCATTTGGGCTTAGGGTTAGTGTTGAAATTGATGATTTAGTTATAGCGTTAGAATCAGGCATATTTAGGGATAGAGTTATGATTAGAATTCAGTGCATTTAGGGTTAGGGTTAGGGTTAGGGTTAGGTTTAGGGTCATGGTTAGAATCGAGAGCATTAAGGATAGTGCTAGGGTTAGAGTTAGGTTTAGGGTTAGCTTTCCTAGAATCGAGGGTTAGGCTTAGGGTTAGGCTTAGAGTGAGGGTTAGGGTTAGAATCAAGCACAGTTTTAGTGTTAGCGTTAGGGTGAGGATTAGGGTTATAGTGCTTTTAGGGCTAGTGGAAGGGATATGGTTAGGATTAGCGTTTAGGTTTGTGTTGGGAGAATCGAGGTTTAGGTTTACGCTTAGGGTCAGGATTGCATTTTGGATCAGAATCGAGTGTATTTAGGCTTTGGGTTAGTGTTCAAATTGACGATTTAGTGTTAGCGTTTGAATCGAGCACATTTGGGGTGAGAGTTATGCTTAGAATTCAGTGCATTTAGGGTTACCGTTAGGGTTAGGGTTAGGTTGAGGGTCAGGGTTAAAATCGAGAGCATTTAAGGATAGTGCTAGGGTTAGAGTTAGGTATAGCGTTCGCTTTCGTAGAATCGAGGGTTAGACTTAAGGTTAGGCTTAGGGTTAGGGTTAGGGTTAGAATCAGGCACATTTTGAGTGGTCTGCTTTTCATCAGGGTATGGCTTAGAGTGCATTTAGGGGTAGGCGTAGGAGTAGGGTTAGGATTAGGGTTCAGGTTTGTGTGGGTAGAATCGAGGTTTAGGGTTGGTCTTGGGGTCAGGAATGACTTTTGGGTTAGAGTCGAGTGCATTTAGGTTTAGGGATAGTGTTGAAATTGACGATTTAGTGTTTGGGTTAGAATCGAGCACATTTAGGGTTAGAGTTTTGGTTAGAATTCGTTAGGGTTAGGGTTAGTGTAAGGGGTAGGGGTAGGGTTAGAGTGCATTTAGGGGTAGCGGTAGGGGTAGGGTTAGGATTAGGGTTAGGGTTTGTGTTGGTAGAATCGAAGTTTAGGGTTAGGCGTAGGGTGAGGATTGCCTTTTGGGTTACAACTGAGTGCATTTAGAGTTAGGGTTAGTGTTGAGATTGACGATTTAGTGTTAGACTTAGAATCGAGCACATTAGGGTGAGAGTTATGGCTAGAATCCACTATATTTAAGCTTAGGGTTAGGGTTAGGGTTTGTGTTGGTAGAATCGATTTTTAGGGTTAGGCTTAGGGTCAGGATTGACTTTTGGGTTAGAGTCGAGTGCATTTAGGGTTAGGCTTAGTGTTGAGATTGACGATTGAGTGTTAGGGTTGTAATCGAGCACATTAGGGTTAGAGTTATGGTTAGAATCCAGTGCATTTAGCGTTAGGATTAGGGATAGGTTTAGGTTTATGTTTAAGGTGAGGGTTAGAATCGAGTGCATTTAAGGATAGTGTTAGGGTTAGAGTTAGGTATAAGGTTAGATTTCGTAGAATCCAGGGTCAGTGTTCGGGTGAGGGTTAGGGTTAGGATTAGGGTTAGAATTAGGAGCATTTTTAGCGTTAGGGTTGGGATTAGGGTCAGGGATTGAGTGCATTTAGGGCTAGGGGAGGAGTTGGGTTAGGATCAGGGTTAGGGTTTGTGTTGGTAGAATCGAGGTTTTGGGTTAGGCTTAGGGTCAGGAGAGCATTTGGGGTCATAATTCAGAGCATTTGGGCTTAGGGTTAGTGTTGAAATTGATGATTTAGTTATAGCGTTAGAATCAGGCACATTTAGGGATAGAGTTATGATTAGAATTCAGTGCATTTATGGTTAGAGTTAGGTTTATTGTTAGTTTTAGGGTCAGGGTTAGAATCGAGAGCATTTAAGGATGGTGCTAGTGTTAGAGTTAAGTTTAGGGTTAGCTTTCGTAGAATCGAGGGTTAGGCTTAGGGTTAGGCTTAGGGGGAGGGTTAGGGTTAGAATCAAGGACAGCTTTAGTGTTAGCGTTAGGGTGAGGATTAGGGTTAAAGTGCTTTTAGGGCTAGTGGAAGGGGTAGGGTTAGGATTAGGGTTAAGGTTTGTGTTGGTAGAATCGAGGTTTAGGGTTAGGCTTAGGGTCAGGATTGCATTTTGGATCGGAATCGAGTGTATTTAGGCTTTGGCTTAGTGTTCAAATTGACGATTAATGTTAGGGTTTGAATCGAGCACATTTAGGGTTAGAGTTTTGTTTAGAATTCGTTAGGGTTAGGGTTAGTGTAAGGGGTAGGGGTAGGGTTGGCGTGCATTTAGGGGTAGGGGTAGGGGTAGGGTTAGGAATCGGGTTAGGGTTTGTGTTGGTAGGATCGAAGTTTAGGGTTAGGCGTAGGGTGAGGATTGCCTTTTGGGTTACAACTGAGTGCATTTAGAGTTAGGGTTAGTGTTGAGATTGACGATTTAGTGTTAGACTTAGAATTGAGCACATTAGGGTTAGATTTATGGTTCGAATCCACTATATTTAAGCTTAGGGTTAGGGTTAGGTTTATTAGGGTCAGGATTAGAATCGAGAGCATTTAAGGATAGTGTTAGGGTTAGAGTTAGGTTTAGGGTTAGGTTTCGTAGAATTGAGGCTTAGGGTTAGGGTTAGGGTTAGGGTTAGGGATAGAATCAAGCGCATTTTTAGTGTTAGGGGTTGGGTCAGGGTTAGTGTTAGAGTGCATACAGAGGTAGGTGTAGGAGTAGGGTTGTGATTAGGGTTAGGGTTTATGTTGGTAGAATCGAGGTTTAGGGTGCGCTTAGGGTCAGGATTGCCTTTTGGGTTAGAGTCGAGTGCATTTAGGGTTAGGCTTAGTGTTGAGATTGATGATTTAGTGTTAGGGTTATAATCGAGCACATTAGGGTTAGAGTTATGGTTAGAATTCAGTGCATTTAGGGTTAGCGTTAGGGTTAGGGTTAGGTTGAGAGTCAGGGTTAAAATCGAGAGCATTTAAGGATAGTGCTAGGGTTAGAGTTAGGTTTAGCGTTTACTTTCGTAGAATCGAGGGTTAGGCTTAAGGTTAGGCTTAGGGTTAGGGTTAGGGTTAGAATCAGGCACATTTTTAGTGGTCTGCTTTTCATCAGGGTATGGCTTAGAGTGCCTTTAGGGGAAGGCGTAGGAGTAGGGTTAGGATTAGGGTTAAGGTTTGTGTTGGTAGAATCGAGGTTTAGGATTAGGCTTAGAGTAAGGAATGGCTTTTGGGTTAGAGTCGAGTGCATTTAGGGTTAGGGATAGTGTTGAAATTGACGATTTAGTGTTTGGGTTAGAATCGAGCACACTTAGGGTTAGAGTCATGGTTCGAATCCACTATATTTAAGCTTAGGGTTAGGGTTAGGATTATTAGGGTCAGGACTGGAATCGAGAGCATTTAAGGATAGTGTTAGGGTTAGAGTTAGGTTTAGGGTTAGGTTTCGTAGAATTGAGGGTTACGGTTAGGTTTAGGGTTAGGGTTAGAATCAAGCGCATTTTTAGTGTTAGGGTTTGAGTCAGGGTTAGGGTTAGAGTGCATACAGAGGTAGGGATAGGAGTAGGGTTGGGATTAGGGTTAGGGTTTGTGTTGGTAGAATCGATGTTTAGGGTTAGGCTTAGGGTCAGGATTGCCTTTTGGGTTAGAGTCGAGTGCATTTAGGGTTAGGCTTAGTGTTGAGGTTAACGATTTAGTGTTAGGGTTATAATCGAGCACATTAGGGTTAGAGTTATGGTTAGAATCCAGTGCATTTAGGGTTAGGATTAGGGATAGGGTTAGGTTTATGTTTAGGGTGAGGGTTAGAATCGAGTGCATTTAAGGACAGTGTTAGGGTTATAGTTAGGTATAGGGTTAGCTTTCGTAGAATCGAGGGTCAGTGTTAGGGTGAGGGTAAGGGTTATTATTAGGGTTAGAATCAGGAGCATTTTTAGCGTTAGGGTTGGGGTTAGGGTCAGGGTTTGAGTGCATTTAGGGCTAGGGGAGGAGTTGGGTTAGGATTAGGGTTAGGGTTTGTGTTGGTAGAATCGAGGTTTTGGGTTAGGCTTAGGGTCAGCAATGGCTTTTTGGTTAGAGTCGAGTCCATTTAGGGTTAGGGATAGTGTTGAAATTGACGATTTAGTGTTTGGGTTAGAATCGAGCACATTTAGGTTTAGACTTATGGTTCGAATCCACTATATTTAATCTTAGGTTAGGGTTAGGGTCATTAGGGTCACGATTAGAATCGAGAGCATTTAAGGATAGTGTTAGGGTTAGAGTTAGGTATAGGGTTAGCTTTCGTACAATCCAGGGTCAGTGTTCGGGTGAGGTTTAGGTTAGGATTAGGGTTAGAATCAGGAGCATTTTTAACGTTAGGGTTGGGGTTAGGGTCAGGGTTTGAGTGCATTTAGGGGTAGGGGAGGAGTTGGGTTAGGATTAGGGTTAGGGTTTGTGTTGGTAGAATCGAGGTTTTGGGATAGGCTTAGGGTCAGGAGAGCCTTTGGGGTCATAATTCAGAGCATTTGGGCTTAGGGTTAGTGTTGAAATTGATGATTTAGTTATAGCGTTAGAATCAGGCATATTTAGGGATAGAGTTATGATTAGAATTCAGTGCATTTAGGGTTAGGGTTAGGGTTAGGGTTAGGTTTAGGGTCATGGTTAGAATCGAGAGCATTAAGGATAGTGCTAGGGTTAGAGTTAGGTTTAGGGTTAGCTTTCCTAGAATCGAGGGTTAGGCTTAGGGTTAGGCTTAGAGTGAGGGTTAGGGTTAGAATCAAGCACAGTTTTAGTGTTAGCGTTAGGGTGAGGATTAGGGTTATAGTGCTTTTAGGGCTAGTGGAAGGGATATGGTTAGGATTAGCGTTTAGGTTTGTGTTGGGAGAATCGAGGTTTAGGTTTACGCTTAGGGTCAGGATTGCATTTTGGATCAGAATCGAGTGTATTTAGGCTTTGGGTTAGTGTTCAAATTGACGATTTAGTGTTAGCGTTTGAATCGAGCACATTTGGGGTGAGAGTTATGCTTAGAATTCAGTGCATTTAGGGTTACCGTTAGGGTTAGGGTTAGGTTGAGGGTCAGGGTTAAAATCGAGAGCATTTAAGGATAGTGCTAGGGTTAGAGTTAGGTATAGCGTTCGCTTTCGTAGAATCGAGGGTTAGACTTAAGGTTAGGCTTAGGGTTAGGGTTAGGGTTAGAATCAGGCACATTTTGAGTGGTCTGCTTTTCATCAGGGTATGGCTTAGAGTGCATTTAGGGGTAGGCGTAGGAGTAGGGTTAGGATTAGGGTTCAGGTTTGTGTGGGTAGAATCGAGGTTTAGGGTTGGTCTTGGGGTCAGGAATGACTTTTGGGTTAGAGTCGAGTGCATTTAGGTTTAGGGATAGTGTTGAAATTGACGATTTAGTGTTTGGGTTAGAATCGAGCACATTTAGGGTTAGAGTTTTGGTTAGAATTCGTTAGGGTTAGGGTTAGTGTAAGGGGTAGGGGTAGGGTTAGAGTGCATTTAGGGGTAGCGGTAGGGGTAGGGTTAGGATTAGGATTAGGGTTTGTGTTGGTAGAATCGAAGTTTAGGGTTAGGCGTAGGGTGAGGATTGCCTTTTGGGTTACAACTGAGTGCATTTAGAGTTAGGGTTAGTGTTGAGATTGACGATTTAGTGTTAGACTTAGAATCGAGCACATTAGGGTGAGAGTTATGGCTAGAATCCACTATATTTAAGCTTAGGGTTAGGGTTAGGGTTTGTGTTGGTAGAATCGATTTTTAGGGTTAGGCTTAGGGTCAGGATTGACTTTTGGGTTAGAGTCGAGTGCATTTAGGGTTAGGCTTAGTGTTGAGATTGACGATTGAGTGTTAGGGTTGTAATCGAGCACATTAGGGTTAGAGTTATGGTTAGAATCCAGTGCATTTAGCGTTAGGATTAGGGATAGGTTTAGGTTTATGTTTAAGGTGAGGGTTAGAATCGAGTGCATTTAAGGATAGTGTTAGGGTTAGAGTTAGGTATAAGGTTAGATTTCGTAGAATCCAGGGTCAGTGTTCGGGTGAGGGTTAGGGTTAGGATTAGGGTTAGAATTAGGAGCATTTTTAGCGTTAGGGTTGGGATTAGGGTCAGGGATTGAGTGCATTTAGGGCTAGGGGAGGAGTTGGGTTAGGATCAGGGTTAGGGTTTGTGTTGGTAGAATCGAGGTTTTGGGTTAGGCTTAGGGTCAGGAGAGCATTTGGGGTCATAATTCAGAGCATTTGGGCTTAGGGTTAGTGTTGAAATTGATGATTTACTTATAGCGTTATAATCAGGCACATTTACGGATAGAGTTATGATTAGAATTCAGTGCATTTAGGGTTAGGGTTAGCTTTAGGGTTAGGGTAAGGTTTAGGGCCAGCGTTAGAATCGAGAGCATCAAGGATAGTGCTAGGGTTAGAGTTAGGTTTAGGGTTAGCTTTCGTAGAATCGAGGGTTAGGCTTAGGGTTAGGCTTAGGGTGACGGTTAGGGTTAGAATCAAGCACAGTTTTAGTGTTAGCGTTAGGGTGAGGATTAGGGTTAAAGTGCTTTTAGGGCTAGTGGAAGGGATGGGGTTAGGATTAGGGTTAAGGTTTGTGTTGGTAGAATCGAGGTTGAGGTTTAGGTTTAGGGTCAGGATTGCATTTTGGATCAGAATCGAGTGTATTTAGGCTTTGCGTTAGTGTTCAAATTGACGATTTAGTGTTAGGGTTTGAATCGAGCACATTTAGGGTGAGAGTCATGCTTACAATTCAGTGCATTTAGGGTTAGCGTTAAGGTTAGGGTTAGGTTGAGCGTCAGGGTTAAAATCGAGAGCATTTAAGGATGGTGCTAGGGTTAGAGTTAGGTTTAGCGTTCGCTTTCATAGAATCGAGGGTTAAGCTTAAGGTTAGGCTTAGGGTTAGGGTTAGGGTTAGAATCAGGCACATTTTTAGTGGTCTGCTTTTCATCAGGGTATGTCTTAGAGTGCATTTAGGGGTAGGCGTAGGAGTAGGGTTAGGATTCGTGTTCAGGTTTGTGTGGGTAGAATCGAGGTTTAGGGTTGGTCTTGGGGTCAGGAATGACTTTTGGGTTAGAGTCGAGTGCATTTAGGTTTAGGGATAGTGTTGAAATTGACGATTTAGTGTTTGGGTTAGAATCGAGCACATTTAGGGTTAGAGTTTTGGTTAGAATTCGTTAGGGTTAGGGTTAGTGTAAGGGGTAGGGGTAGAGTTAGAGTGCATTTAGGGGTAGGGGTAGGGGTAGGGTTAGGATTAAGGTTAGGGTTTGTGTTGGTAGAATCGAAGTTTAGGGTTAGGCGTAGGGTGAGGATTGCCTTTTGGGTTACAACTGAGTGCATTTAGAGTTAGGGTTAGTGTTGAGATTGACGATTTAGTGTTAGACTTAGAATCGAGCACATTAGGGTGAGAGTTATGTCTAGAATCCACTATATTTAAGCTTAGGGTTAGGGTTAGGGTTTGTGTTGGTAGAATCGATTTTTAGGGCTAGGCTTAGGGTCAGGATTGCCTTTTGGGTTAGAGTCGAGTGCATTTAGGGTTAGGCTTAGTGTTGAGATTGACGATTGAGTGTTAGGGTTGTAATCGAGCACATTAGGGTTAGAGTTATGGTTAGAATCCAGTGCATTTAGGGTTAGGATTAGGGATAGGTTTAGGTTTATGTTTAAGGTGAGGGTTAGAATCGAGTGCATTTAAGGATAGTGTTAGGGTTAGAGTTAGGTATAAGGTTAGCTTTCGTAGAATCGAGGGTCAGTGTTCGGGTGAGGGTTAGGGTTAGGATTAGGGTTAGAATTAGGAGCATTTTTAGCGTTAGGGTTGGGATTAGGGTCAGGGATTGAGTGCATTTAGGGCTAGGGGAGGAGTTGGGTTAGGATCAGGGTTAGGGTTTGTGTTGGTAGAATCGAGGTTTTGGGTTAGGCTTAGGGTCAGGAGAGCATTTGGGGTCATAATTCAGAGCATTTGGGCTTAGGGTTAGTGTTGAAATTGATGATTTAGTTATAGCGTTAGAATCAGGCACATTTAGGGATAGAGTTATGATTAGAATTCAGTGCATTTACGGTTAGGGTTAGGGTTAGGGTAAGGTTTAGGGTCAGGGTTAGAATCGAGAGCATTAAGGATAGTGCTAGGGTTAGAGTTAGGTTTAGGGTTAGTTTCGTAGAATCGAGGGTTAGGCTTAGGGTTAGGCTTAGGGTGAGGGTTAGGGTTAGAATCAAGCACAGTTTTAGTGTTAGCGTTATGGTGAGGATTAGGGTTAAAGTGCTTTTAGGGCTAGCGGAAGGGATAGGGTTAGGATTAGGGTTAAGGTTTGTGTTGGTAGAATCGAGGTTGAGGTTTAGGCTTAGGGTCAGGATTGCATTTTGGATCAGAATCGAGTGTATTTAGGCTTTGGGTTAGTGTTCAAATTGACGATTTAGTGTTAGGGTTTGAATCGAGCACATTTAGGGTGAGAGTTATGCTTAGAATTCAGTGCATTTAGGGTTAGCGTTAGGCTTAGGGTAGGTTGAGGGTCAGGGTTAAAATCGAGAGCATTTAAGGATAGTGCTAGGGTTAGAGTTAGGTTTAGCGTTCGCTTTCGTAGAATCGAGGGTTAGGCTTAAGGTTAGGCTTAGGGTTAGGGTTAGGGTTAGAATCAGGCACATTTTTAGTGGTCTGCTTTTCATCAGGGTATGGCTTAGAGTGCATTTAGGGCTAGGCGTAGGAGTAGGGTTAGGATTAGGGTTAAGGTTTGTGTTGGTAGAATCGAGGTTTAGGGTTGGGCTTGGGGTCAGGAATGACTTTTGGGTTAGAGTCGAGTGCATTTAGGGTTAGGGATAGTGTTGAAATTGACGATTTAGTGTTTCGGTTAGAATCGAGCACATTTAGGGTTAGAGTTTTGTTTAGAATTCGTTAGGATTAGGGTTAGTGTAAGGGGTAGGGATAGGGTTGTCGTGCATTTAGGGGTAGGGGTAGGGGTAGGGGTAGGATTAGGGTTAGGGTTTGTGTTGGTAGGATCGAAGTTTAGGGTTAGGCGTAGGGTGAGGATTGCCTTTTGGGTTACAACTGAGTGCATTTAGAGTTAGGGTTAGTGTTGAGATTGACGATTTAGTGTTAGACTTAGAATTGAGCACATTAGGGTTAGATTTATGGTTCGAATCCATTATATTTAAGCTTAGGGTTAGGGTTAGGATTATTAGGGTCTGGATTAGAATCGAGAGCATTTAAGGATAGTGTTAGGGTTAGAGTTAGGTTTAGGGTTAGGTTTCGTAGAATTGAGACTTAGGGTTAGGGTTAGGGTTAGGGTTAGGGATAGAATCAAGCGCATTTTTAGTGTTAGGGTTTGGGTCAGTGTTAGGGTTAGAGTGCATACAGAGGTAGGTATAGGAGTAGGGTTGTGATTAGGGTTAGGGTTTATGTTGGTAGAATCGAGGTTTAGGGTGAGGCTTAGGGTCAGGATTGCCTTTTGGTTCGAGTCGAGTGCATTTAGGGTTAGGCTTAGTGTTGAGATTGACGATTTAGTGTTAGGGTTATAATCGAGCACATTAGGGTTAGAGTTATGGTTAGAATTCAGTGCATTTAGGGTTAGCGTTAGGGTTAGGGTTAGGTTGAGAGTCAGGGTTAAAATCGAGAGCATTTAAGGATAGTGCTAGGGTTAGAGTTATGTTTAACGTTCGCTTTCGTAGAATCGAGGGTTAGGCTTAAGGTTAGGCTTAGGGTTAGGGATAGGGTTAGAATCAGGCACATTTTTAGTGGTCTGCTTTTCATCAGGGTATGGCTTAGAGTGCCTTTAGGCGTAGGCGTAGGAGTAGGGGTAGGATTAGGGTTAAGGTTTGTGTTGGTAGAATCGAGGCTGAGGGTTAGGCTTAGAGTCAGGAATGGCTTTTGGGTTAGAGTCGAGTGCATTTAGGGTTAGGGATAGTGTTGAAATTGACGATTTAGTGTTTGGGTGAGAATCGAGCACACTTAGGGTTAGAGTTATGGTTCGAATCCACTATATTTAAGCTTAGGGTTAGGGTTAGGGTTATTAGGGTAAGGACTGGAATCGAGAGCATTTAAGCATAGTGTTAGGGTTAGAGTTAGGTTTAGGGTTAGGTTTCGTAGAATTGAGGCTTAGGGTTAGGGTTAGGGTTAGGGTTAGGGTTAGGGTTAGAATCAAGCGCATTTTTAGTGTTACGGTTTGTGTCAGGGTTAGGGTTAGAGTGCATACAGAGGTAGGGATAGGAGTAGGGTTGGGATTAGGGTTCGGGTTTGTGTTGGTAGAATCGAGGTTTAGGGTTAGGCTTAGGGTCAGGATTGCCTTTTGGGTTACAGTCGAGTGCATTTAGGGTTAGGCTTAGTGTTGAGATTGACGATTGAGTGTTAGGGTTATAATCGAGCACATTAGGGTTAGAGTTATGGTTAGAATCCAGTGCATTTAGGGTTAGTCTTAGGGATAGGGTTAGGTTTATGTTTAGGGTGAGGGTTAGAATCGAGTGCATTTAAGGATAGTGTTAGGGTTAGAGTTAGGTATAGGGTTAGCTTTCGTAGAATCGAGGGTCAGTGTTCGGGTGAGGGTTAGGGTTAAGATTAGGGTTAGAATCAGGAGCATTTTTAGCGTTAGGGTTGTGGTTAGGGTCAGGGTTTGAGTGCATTTAGGGGTAGGGGAGGAGTTGGGTTAGGATTAGGGTTAGGGTTTGTGTTGGTAGAATCGAGGTTTTGGGTTAGGCTTAGGGTCAGGAGAGCATTTGGGGTCATAATTCAGAGCATTTCGGCTTAGGATTAGTGTTGAAATTGATGATTTAGTTATAGCGTTAGAATCAGGCACATTTAGGGATAGAGTCATGCTTAGAATTCAGTGCATTTAGGGTTAGCGTTAGGGTTAGGGTTAGGTTGAGCGTCAGGGTTAAAATCGAGAGCATTTAAGGATGGTGCTAGGGTTAGAGTTAGGTGTAGCGTTCACTTTCGTAGAATCGAGGGTTAAGCTTCAGGTTAGGCTTAGGGTTAGGGTTAGGCTTAGAATCAGGCACATTTTTAGTGGTCTGCTTTTCATCATGGTATGGCTTAGAGTGCATTTAGGGGTAGGCGTAGGAGTAGGGTTAGGATTAGGGTTCAGGTTCGGTGGGTAGAATCGAGGTTTAGGGTTGGTCTTGGGGTCAGGAATGACTTTTGGGTTAGAGTCGAGTGCATTTAGGGTTAGGGATAGTGTTGAAATTGACGATTTAGTGTTTTGGTTAGAATCCAGCACATTTAGGGTTAGAGTTTTGGGTAGAATTCGTTAGGGTTAGGGTTAGTGTAAGGGGTAGGGGTAGGGTTAGAGTGCATTTAGGGGTAGGGGTAGGGGTAGGGTTAGGATTAGGGTTAGGGTTTGTGTTGGTAGAATCGAAGTTTAGGGTTAGGCGTAGGGTGAGGATTGCCTTTTGGGTTACAACTGAGTGCATTTAGAGTTAGGGTTAGTGTTGAGATTGACGATTTAGTGTTAGACTTAGAATCGAGCACATTAGGGTGAGAGTTATGGCTAGAAACCACTATATTTAAGCTTAGGGTTAGGGTTAGGGGTTTGTGTTGGTAGAATCGATTTTTAGGGTTAGGCTTAGGGTCAGGATTGCCTTTTGGGTTAGAGTCGAGTGCATTTAGGGTTAGGCTTAGTGTTGAGATTGACGATTGAGTGTTAGGGTTGTAATCGAGCACATTAGGGTTAGAGTTATGGTTAGAATCCAGTGCATTTAGGGTTAGGATTAGGGATAGGTTTAGGTTTATGTTTAAGGTGAGGGTTAGAATCGAGTGCATTTAAGGATAGTGTTAGGGTTAGAGTTAGGTATAAGGTTAGCTTTCGTAGAATCGAGGGTCAGTGTTCGGGTGAGGGTTAGGGTTAGGATTAGGGTTAGAATTAGGAGCATTTTTAGCGTTAGGGTTGGGATTAGGGTCAGGGATTGAGTGCATTTAGGGCTAGGGGAGGAGTTGGGTTAGGATCAGGGTTAGGGTTTGTGTTGGTAGAATCGAGGTTTTGGGTTAGGCTTAGGGTCAGGAGAGCATTTGGGGTCATAATTCAGAGCATTTGGGCTTAGGGTTAGTGTTGAAATTGATGATTTAGTTATAGCGTTAGAATCAGGCACATTTAGGGATAGAGTTATGATTAGAATTCAGTGCATTTACGGTTAGGGTTAGGGTTAGGGTAAGGTTTAGGGTCAGGGTTAGAATCGAGAGCATTAAGGATAGTGCTAGGGTTAGAGTTAGGTTTAGGGTTAGTTTCGTAGAATCGAGGGTTAGGCTTAGGGTTAGGCTTAGGGTGAGGGTTAGGGTTAGAATCAAGCACAGTTTTAGTGTTAGCGTTATGGTGAGGATTAGGGTTAAAGTGCTTTTAGGGCTAGCGGAAGGGATAGGGTTAGGATTAGGGTTAAGGTTTGTGTTGGTAGAATCGAGGTTGAGGTTTAGGCTTAGGGTCAGGATTGCATTTTGGATCAGAATCGAGTGTATTTAGGCTTTGGGTTAGTGTTCAAATTGACGATTTAGTGTTAGGGTTTGAATCGAGCACATTTAGGGTGAGAGTTATGCTTAGAATTCAGTGCATTTAGGGTTAGCGTTAGGCTTAGGGTAGGTTGAGGGTCAGGGTTAAAATCGAGAGCATTTAAGGATAGTGCTAGGGTTAGAGTTAGGTTTAGCGTTCGCTTTCGTAGAATCGAGGGTTAGGCTTAAGGTTAGGCTTAGGGTTAGGGTTAGGGTTACAATCAGGCACATTTTTAGTGGTCTGCTTTTCATCAGGGTATGGCTTAGAGTGCATTTAGGGCTAGGCGTAGGAGTAGGGTTAGGATTAGGGTTAAGGTTTGTGTTGGTAGAATCGAGGTTTAGGGTTGGGCTTGGGGTCAGGAATGACTTTTGGGTTAGAGTCGAGTGCATTTAGGGTTAGGGATAGTGTTGAAATTGACGATTTAGTGTTTCGGTTAGAATCGAGCACATTTAGGGTTAGAGTTTTGTTTAGAATTCGTTAGGATTAGGGTTAGTGTAAGGGGTAGGGATAGGGTTGTCGTGCATTTAGGGGTAGGGGTAGGGGTAGGGGTAGGATTAGGGTTAGGGTTTGTGTTGGTAGGATCGAAGTTTAGGGTTAGGCGTAGGGTGAGGATTGCCTTTTGGGTTACAACTGAGTGCATTTAGAGTTAGGGTTAGTGTTGAGATTGACGATTTAGTGTTAGACTTAGAATTGAGCACATTAGGGTTAGATTTATGGTTCGAATCCATTATATTTAAGCTTAGGGTTAGGGTTAGGATTATTAGGGTCTGGATTAGAATCGAGAGCATTTAAGGATAGTGTTAGGGTTAGAGTTAGGTTTAGGGTTAGGTTTCGTAGAATTGAGACTTAGGGTTAGGGTTAGGGTTAGGGTTAGGGATAGAATCAAGCGCATTTTTAGTGTTAGGGTTTGGGTCAGTGTTAGGGTTAGAGTGCATACAGAGGTAGGTATAGGAGTAGGGTTGTGATTAGGGTTAGGGTTTATGTTGGTAGAATCGAGGTTTAGGGTGAGGCTTAGGGTCAGGATTGCCTTTTGGGTTCGAGTCGAGTGCATTTAGGGTTAGGCTTAGTGTTGAGATTGACGATTTAGTGTTAGGGTTATAATCGAGCACATTAGGGTTAGAGTTATGGTTAGAATTCAGTGCATTTAGGGTTAGCGTTAGGGTTAGGGTTAGGTTGAGAGTCAGGGTTAAAATCGAGAGCATTTAAGGATAGTGCTAGGGTTAGAGTTATGTTTAACGTTCGCTTTCGTAGAATCGAGGGTTAGGCTTAAGGTTAGGCTTAGGGTTAGGGATAGGGTTAGAATCAGGCACATTTTTAGTGGTCTGCTTTTCATCAGGGTATGGCTTAGAGTGCCTTTAGGCGTAGGCGTAGGAGTAGGGGTAGGATTAGGGTTAAGGTTTGTGTTGGTAGAATCGAGGCTGAGGGTTAGGCTTAGAGTCAGGAATGGCTTTTGGGTTAGAGTCGAGTGCATTTAGGGTTAGGGATAGTGTTGAAATTGACGATTTAGTGTTTGGGTGAGAATCGAGCACACTTAGGGTTAGAGTTATGGTTCGAATCCACTATATTTAAGCTTAGGGTTAGGGTTAGGGTTATTAGGGTAAGGACTGGAATCGAGAGCATTTAAGCATAGTGTTAGGGTTAGAGTTAGGTTTAGGGTTAGGTTTCGTAGAATTGAGGCTTAGGGTTAGGGTTAGGGTTAGGGTTAGGGTTAGGGTTAGAATCAAGCGCATTTTTAGTGTTACGGTTTGTGTCAGGGTTAGGGTTAGAGTGCATACAGAGGTAGGGATAGGAGTAGGGTTGGGATTAGGGTTCGGGTTTGTGTTGGTAGAATCGAGGTTTAGGGTTAGGCTTAGGGTCAGGATTGCCTTTTGGGTTACAGTCGAGTGCATTTAGGGTTAGGCTTAGTGTTGAGATTGACGATTGAGTGTTAGGGTTATAATCGAGCACATTAGGGTTAGAGTTATGGTTAGAATCCAGTGCATTTAGGGTTAGTCTTAGGGATAGGGTTAGGTTTATGTTTAGGGTGAGGGTTAGAATCGAGTGCATTTAAGGATAGTGTTAGGGTTAGAGTTAGGTATAGGGTTAGCTTTCGTAGAATCGAGGGTCAGTGTTCGGGTGAGGGTTAGGGTTAAGATTAGGGTTAGAATCAGGAGCATTTTTAGCGTTAGGGTTGTGGTTAGGGTCAGGGTTTGAGTGCATTTAGGGGTAGGGGAGGAGTTGGGTTAGGATTAGGGTTAGGGTTTGTGTTGGTAGAATCGAGGTTTTGGGTTAGGCTTAGGGTCAGGAGAGCATTTGGGGTCATAATTCAGAGCATTTCGGCTTAGGATTAGTGTTGAAATTGATGATTTAGTTATAGCGTTAGAATCAGGCACATTTAGGGATAGAGTCATGCTTAGAATTCAGTGCATTTAGGGTTAGCGTTAGGGTTAGGGTTAGGTTGAGCGTCAGGGTTAAAATCGAGAGCATTTAAGGATGGTGCTAGGGTTAGAGTTAGGTGTAGCGTTCACTTTCGTAGAATCGAGGGTTAAGCTTCAGGTTAGGCTTAGGGTTAGGGTTAGGCTTAGAATCAGGCACATTTTTAGTGGTCTGCTTTTCATCATGGTATGGCTTAGAGTGCATTTAGGGGTAGGCGTAGGAGTAGGGTTAGGATTAGGGTTCAGGTTCGGTGGGTAGAATCGAGGTTTAGGGTTGGTCTTGGGGTCAGGAATGACTTTTGGGTTAGAGTCGAGTGCATTTAGGGTTAGGGATAGTGTTGAAATTGACGATTTAGTGTTTTGGTTAGAATCGAGCACATTTAGGGTTAGAGTTTTGGGTAGAATTCGTTAGGGTTAGGGTTAGTGTAAGGGGTAGGGGTAGGGTTAGAGTGCATTTAGGGGTAGGGGTAGGGGTAGGGTTAGGATTAGGGTTAGGGTTTGTGTTGGTAGAATCGAAGTTTAGGGTTAGGCGTAGGGTGAGGATTGCCTTTTGGGTTACAACTGAGTGCATTTAGAGTTAGGGTTAGTGTTGAGATTGACGATTTAGTGTTAGACTTAGAATCGAGCACATTAGGGTGAGAGTTATGGCTAGAATCTACTATATTTAAGCTTAGGGTTAGGGTTAGGGTTTGTGTTGGTAGAATCGATTTTTAGGGCTAGGCTTAGGGTCAGGATTGCCTTTTGGGTTAGAGTCGAGTGCATTTAGGGTTAGGCTTAGTGTTGAGATTGACGATTGAGTGTTAGGGTTGTAATCGAGCACATTAGGGTTAGAGTTATGGTTAGAATCCAGTGCATTTAGGGTTAGGATTAGGGATAGGGTTAGGTTGATGTTTAAGGTGAGCGTTAGAATCGAGTGCATTTAAGGATAGTGTTAGGGTAAGAGTTAGGTATAGGGTTAGCTTTCGTAGAATCGAGGGTCAGTGTTCGGGTGAGGGTTAGGGTTAGGATTAGGGTTAGAATCAGGAGCATTTTTAGCGTTAGGGTTGGGATTTGGTCAGGGATTGAGTGCATTTAGGGCTAGGGGAGGAGTTGGGTTAGGATTAGGGTTAGGGTTTGTGTTGGTAGAATCGAGGTTTTGTGTTAGGGTTAGGGTCAGGAGAGCATTTAGGGTCATAATTCAGAGCATTTGGGCTTAGGGTTAGTGTTGAAATTGATGATTTAGTTATAGCGTTAGAATCAGGGACATTTAGGGATAGAGTTATGATTAGAATTCAGTGCATTTAGGGTTAGGGTTAGGGTTAGGGTAAGGTTTAGGGTCAGGGTTAGAATCGAGAGCATTAAGGATAGTGCTAGGGTTCGAGTTAGGTTTAGGGTTAGCTTTCGTAGAATCGAGGGTTAGGCTTAGGGTTAGGCTTAGGGTGAGGGTTAGGGTTCAAATCAAGCACAGTTTTAGTATTACCGTTAGGGTGAGGATTAGGGTTAAAGTGCTTTTAGGGCTAGTGGAAGGGATAGGGCTAGGATTAGGGTTAAGGTTTGTGTTGGTAGAATCGAGGTTTAGTTTCAGCCTTAGGGTCAGGATTGCATTTTGGATCAGAATCGAGTGTATTTAGGCTTTGGGTTAGTGTTCAAATTGACGATTTGGTGTTAGGGTTTGAATCGAGCACATTTAGGGTGAGAGTTATGCTTAGAATTCAGTGCATTTAGGGTTAGCGTTAGGGTTAGGGTTAGGTTGAGCGTCAGGGTTAAAATCGAGAGCGTTTAAGGATGGTGCTAGGGTTCGAGTTAGGTTTAGCGTTCGCTTTCGTAGAATCGAGGGGTAAGCTTAAGTTTAGGCTTAGGATTAGGGTTAGGGTTAGAATCAGGCACATTTTTAGTGGTCTGCTTTTCATCAGGGTATGGCTTAGAGTGCATTTAGGGGTAGGCGTAGGAGTAGGGTTAGGATTAGGGTTAAGGTTTGTGTTGGTAGAATCGAGGTTTAGGGTTGGGCTTGGGGTCAGGGATGACTTTTGGGTTAGAGTCGAGTGCATTTAGGGTTAGGGATAGTGTTGAAATTGACGATTTAGTGTTTGGGTTAGAATCGAGCACATTTAGGGTTAGAGTTTTGGTTAGAATTCGTTAGGGTTAGGGTTAGTGCAAGGGGTAGGGGTAGGGTTAGAGTGCATTTAGGGGTAGCGGTAGGGGTAGGGTTAGGATTAGGGTTAGGGTTTGTGTTGGTAGAATCGAAGTTTAGGGTTAGGCGTAGGGTGAGGATTGCCTTTTGGGTTACAACTGAGTGCATTTAGAGTTAGGGTTAGTGTTGAGATTGACGATTTAGTGTTAGACTTAGAATCGAGCACATTAGGGTGAGAGTTATGGCTAGAATCCACTATATTTAAGCTTAGGGTTAGGGTTAGGGTTTGTGTTGGTAGAATCGATTTTTAGGGTTAGGCTTAGGGTCAGGATTGCCTTTTGGGTTAGAGTCGAGTGCATTTAGGGTTAGGCTTAGTGTTGAGATTGACGATTGAGTGTTAGGGTTGTAATGGAGCACATTAGGGTTAGAGTTATGGTTAGAATCCAGTGCATTTAGGGTTAGGATTAGGGATAGGGTTAGGTTGATGTTTAAGGTGAGCGTTAGAATCGAGTGCATTTAAGGATAGTGTTAGGGTAAGAGTTAGGTATAGGGTTAGCTTTCGTAGAATCGAGGGTCAGTGTTCGGGTGAGGGTTAGGGTTAGGATTAGGGTTAGAATCAGGAGCATTTTTAGCGTTAGGGTTGGGATTTGGTCAGGGATTGAGTGCATTTAGGGCTAGGGGAGGAGTTGGGTTAGGATTAGGGTTAGGGTTTGTGTTGGTAGAATCGAGGTTTTGGGTTAGGGTTAGGGTCAGGAGAGCATTTAGGGTCATAATTCAGAGCATTTGGGCTTAGGGTTAGTGTTGAAATTGATGATTTAGTTATAGCGTTAGAATCAGGGACATTTAGGGATAGAGTTATGATTAGAATTCAGTGCATTTAGGGTTAGGGTTAGGGTTAGGGTAAGGTTTAGGGTCAGGATTAGAATCGAGAGCATTAAGGATAGTGCTAGGGTTAGAGTTAGGTTGAGGGTTAGCTTTCCTAGAATCGAGGGTTAGGCTTAGGGTTAGGCTTAGGGTGAGGGTTAGGGCTAGAATCAAGCACAGTTTTAGTGTTAGCGTTAGGGTGAGGATTAGGGTTAAAGTGCTTTTAGGGCTAGTGGAAGGGATAGGGCTAGGATTAGGGTTAAGGTTTGTGTTGGTAGAATCAAGGTTTAGGTTTAGGCTTAGGGTCAGGATTGCATTTTGGATCAGAATCGAGTGTATTTAGGCTTTGGGTTAGTGTTCAAATTGACGATTTAGTGTTAGGGTTTGAATCGAGCACATTTAGGGTGAGAGTTATGCTTAGAATTCAGTGCATTTAGGGTTAGCGTTAGGGTTAGGGTTAGCTTGAGCGTCAGGGTTAAAATCGAGAGCGTTTAAGGATGGTGCTAGGGTTAGAGTTAGGTTTAGCGTTCGCTTTCGTAGAATCGAGGGGTAAGCTTAAGTTTAGGCTTAGGATTAGGGTTAGGGTTAGAATCAGGCACATTTTTAGTGGTCTGCTTTTCATCAGGGTATGGCTTAGAGTGCATTTAGGGGTAGGCGTAGGAGTAGGGTTAGGATTAGGGTTAAGGTTTGTGTTGGTAGAATCGAGGTTTAGGGTTGGGCTTGGGGTAAGGGATGACTTTTGGGTTAGAGTCGAGTGCATTTAGGGTTAGGGATAGTGTTGAAATTGACGATTTAGTGTTTGGGTTAAAATCGAGCACATTTAGGGTTAGAGTTTTGGTTAGAATTCGTTAGGGTTAGGGTTAGTGCAAGGGGTAGGGGTAGGGTTAGAGTGCATTTAGGGGTAGGGGTAGGGGTAGGGTTAGGATTAGGGTTAGGGTTTGTGTTGGTAGAATCGAAGTTTAGGGTTAGGCGTAGGGTGAGGATTGCCTTTTGGGTTACAACTGAGTGCATTTAGAGTTAGGGTTAGTGTTGAGATTGACGATTTAGTGTTAGACTTAGAATCGAGCACATTAGGGTGAGAATTATGGCTAGAATCCACTATATTTAAACTTAGGGTTAGGGTTAGGGTTTGTGTTGGTAGAATCGATTTTTAGGGTTAGGCTTAGGGTCAGGATTGCCTTTTGGGTTAGAGTCGAGTGCATTTAGGGTTAGGCTTAGTGTTGAGATTGACGATTGAGTGTTAGGGTTGTAATGGAGCACATTAGGGTGAGAGTTATGGTTAGAATCCAGTGCATTTAGGGTTAGGATTAGGGATAGGGTTAGGTTTATGTTTAAGGTGAGGGTTAGAATCGAGTGCATTTAAGGATAGTGTTAGGGTTAGAGTTACGTATAGGGTTAGCTTTCGTAGAATCGAGGGTCAGTGTTCGGGTGAGGGTTAGGGTTAGGATTAGGGTTAGAATCAGGAGCATTTTTAGCGTTAGGGTTGGGATTAGGGTCAGGGATTGAGTGCATTTAGGGCTAGGGGAGGAGTTGGGTTAGGATTAGGGTTAGGGTTTGTGTTGGTAGAATCGAGGTTTTGGGTTAGGCTTAGGGTCAGGAGAGCATTTGGGGTCATAATTCAGAGCATTTGGGCTTAGGGTTAGTGTTGAAATTGATGATTTAGTTATAGCGTTAGAATCAGGCACATTTAGGGATAGAGTTATGATTAGAATTCAGTGCATTTAGGGTTAGGGTTGGGGTTAGGGTAAGGTTTAGGGTCAGGGTTAGAATCGAGAGCATTAAGGATAGTGCTAGGGTTAGAGTTAGGTTGAGGGTTAGCTTTCGTAGAATCGAAGGTTAGGGTTAGGGTTAGGCTTAGGGTGAGGGTTAGGGCTAGAATCAAGCACAGTTTTAGTGTTAGCGTTAGGGTGAGGATTAGGGTTAAAGTGCTTTTAGGGCTAGTGGAAGGGATAGGGCTAGGATTAGGGTTAAGGTTTGTGTTGGTAGAATCAAGGTTTAGGTTTAGGCTTAGGGTCAGGATTGCATTTTGGATCAGAATCGAGTGTATTTAGGCTTTGGGTTAGTGTTCAAATTGACGATTTGGTGTTAGGGTTTGAATCGAGCACATTTAGGGTGAGAGTTATGCTTAGAATTCAGTGCATTTAGGGTTAGCGTTAGGGTTAGGGTTAGGTTGAGCGTCAGGGTTAAAATCGAGAGCGTTTAAGGATGGTGCTAGGGTTAGAGTTAGGTTTAGCGTTCGCTTTCGTACAATCGAGGGATAAGCTTAAGTTTAGGCTTAGGATTAGGGTTAGGGTTAGAATCAGGCACATTTTTAGTGGTCTGCTTTTCATCAGGGTATGGCTTAGAGTGCATTTAGGGGTAGGCGTAGGAGTAGGGTTAGGATTAGGGTTAAGGTTTGTGTTGGTAGAATCGAGGTTTAGGGTTGGGCTTGGGGTCAGGGATGACTTTTGGGTTAGAGTCGAGTGCATTTAGGGTTAGGGATAGTGTTGAAATTGACGATTTAGTGTTTGGGTTAGAATCGAGCACATTTAGGGTTAGAGTTTTGGTTAGAATTCGTTAGGGTTAGGGTTAGTGCAAGGGGTAGGGGTAGGGTTAGAGTGCATTTAGGGGTAGGGGTAGGGGTAGGGTTAGGATTAGGGTTAGGGTTTGTGTTGGTAGAATCGAAGTTTAGGGTTAGGCGTAGGGTGAGGATTGCCTTTTGGGTTACAACTGAGTGCATTTAGAGTTAGGGTTAGTGTTGAGATTGACGATTTAGTGTTAGACTTAGAATCGAGCACATTAGGGTGAGAATTATGGCTAGAATCCACTATATTTAAGCTTAGGGTTAGGGTTAGGTTTTGTGTTGGTAGAATCGATTTTGAGGGTTAGGCTTAGGGTCAGGATTGCCTTTTGGGTTAGAGTCGAGTGCATTTAGGGTTAGGCTTAGTGTTGAGATTGACGATTGAGTGTTAGGGTTGTAATGGAGCACATTAGGGTGAGAGTTATGGTTAGAATCCAGTGCATTTAGGGTTAGGATTAGGGATAGGGTTAGGTTTATGTTTAAGGTGAAGGTTAGAATCGAGTGCATTTAAGGATAGTGTTAGGGTTAGAGTTAGGTATAGGGTTAGCTTTCGTAGAATCGAGGGTCAGTGTTCGGGTGAGGGTTAGGGTTAGGATTAGGGTTAGAATCAGGAGCATTTTTAGCGTTAGGGTTGGGATTAGGGTCAGGGACTGAGTGCATTTAGGGCTAGGGGAGGAGTTGGGTTAGGATTAGGGTTAGGGTTTGTGTTGGTAGAATCGAGGTTTTGGGTTAGGCTTAGGGTCAGGAGAGCATTTGGGGTCATAATTCAGAGCATTTGGGCTTAGGGTTAGTGTTGAAATTGATGATTTAGTTATAGCGTTAGAATCAGGCACATTTAGGGATAGAGTTATGATTAGAATTCAGTGCATTTAGGGTTAGGGTTGGGGTTAGGGTAAGGTTTAGGGTCAGGGTTAGAATCGAGAGCATTAAGGATAGTGCTAGGGTTAGAGTTAGGTTGAGGGTTAGCTTTCGTAGAATCGAAGGTTAGGGTTAGGGTTAGGCTTAGGGTGAGGGTTAGGGCTAGAATCAAGCACAGTTTTAGTGTTAGCGTTAGGGTGAGGATTAGGGTTAAAGTGCTTTTAGGGCTAGTGGAAGGGATAGGGCTAGGATTAGGGTTAAGGTTTGTGGTGGTAGAATCAAGGTTTAGGTTTAGGCTTAGGGTCAGGATTGCATTTTGGATCAGAATCGAGTGTATTTAGGCTTTGGGTTAGTGTTCAAATTGACGATTTGGTGTTAGGGTTTGAATGGAGCACATTTAGGGTGAGAGTTATGCTTAGAATTCAGTGCATTTAGGGTTAGCGTTAGGGTTAGGGTTAGGTTGAGCGTCAGGGTTAAAATCGAGAGCGTTTAAGGATGGTGCTAGGGTTTGAGTTAGGTTTAGCGTTCGCTTTCGTAGAATCGAGGGGTAAGCTTAAGTTTAGGCTTAGGATTAGGGTTAGGGTTAGAATCAGGCACATTTTTAGTGGTCTGCTTTTCATCAGGGTATGGCTTAGAGTGCATTTAGGGGTAGGCGTAGGAGTAGGGTTAGGATTAGGGTTAAGGTTTGTGTTGGTAGAATCGAGGTTTAGGGTTGGGCTTGGGGTCAGGGATGACTTTTGGGTTAGAGTCGAGTGCATTTAGGGTTAGGGATAGTGTTGAATTTGACGATTTAGTGTTTGGGTTAGAATCGAGCACATTTAGGGTTAGAGTTTTGGTTAGAATTCGTTAGGGTTAGGGTTAGTGCAAGGGGTAGGGGTAGGGTTAGAGTGCATTTAGGGGTAGGGGTAGGGGTAGGGTTAGGATTAGGGTTAGGGTTTGTGTTGGTAGAATCGAAGTTTAGGGTTAAGCGTAGGGTGAGGATTGCCTTTTGGGTTACAACTGAGTGCATTTAGAGTTAGGCTTAGTGTTGAGATTGACGATTGAGTGTTAGGGTTGTAATGGAGTACATTAGGGTGAGAGTTATGGTTAGAATCCAGTGCATTTAGGGTTAGGATTAGGGATAGGGTTAGGTTTATGTTTAAGGTGAAGGTTAGAATCGAGTGCATTTAAGGATAGTGTTAGGGTTAGAGTTAGGTATAGGGTTAGCTTTCGTAGAATCGAGGGTCAGTGTTCGGGTGAGGGTTAGGGTTAGGATTAGGGTTAGAATCAGGAGCATTTTTAGCGTTAGGGTTGGGATTAGGGTCAGGGACTGAGTGCATTTAGGGCTAGGGGAGGAGTTGGGTTAGGATTAGGGTTAGGGTTTGTGTTGGTAGAATCGAGGTTTTGGGTTAGGCTTAGGGTCAGGAGAGCATTTGGGGTCATAATTCAGAGCATTTGGGCTTAGGGTTAGTGTTGAAATTGATGATTTAGTTATAGCGTTAGAATCAGGCACATTTAGGGATAGAGTTATGATTAGAATTCAGTGCATTTAGGGTTAGGGTTGGGGTTAGGGTAAGGTTTAGGGTCAGGGTTAGAATCGAGAGCATTAAGGATAGTGCTAGGGTTAGAGTTAGGTTGAGGGTTAGCTTTCGTAGAATCGAAGGTTAGGCTTAGGGTTAGGCTTAGGGTGAGGGTTAGGGCTAGAATCAAGCACAGTTTTAGTGTTAGCGTTAGGGTGAGGATTAGGGTTAAAGTGCTTTTAGGGCTAGTGGAAGGGATAGGGCTAGGATTAGGGTTAAGGTTTGTGTTGGTAGAATCAAGGTTTAGGTTTAGGCTTAGGGTCAGGATTGCATTTTGGATCAGAATCGAGTGTATTTAGGCTTTGGGTTAGTGTTCAAATTGACGATTTGGTGTTAGGGTTTGAATCGAGCACATTTAGGGTGAGAGTTATGCTTAGAATTCAGTGCATTTAGGGTTAGCGTTAGGGTTAGGGTTAGGTTGAGCGTCAGGGTTAAAATCGAGAGCGTTTAAGGATGGTGCTAAGGTTTGAGTTAGGTTTAGCGTTCGCTTTCGTAGAATCGAGGGGTAAGCTTAAGTTTAGGCTTAGGATTAGGGTCAGGGTTAGAATCAGGCACATTTTTAGTGGTCTGCTTTTCATCAGGGTATGGCTTAGAGTGCATTTAGGGGTAGGCGTAGGAGTAGGGTTAGGATTAGGGTTAAGGTTTGTGTTGGTAGAATCGAGGTTTAGGGTTGGGCTTGGGGTCAGGGATGACTTTTGGGTTAGAGTCGAGTGCATTTAGGGTTAGGGATAGTGTTGAAATTGACGATTTAGTGTTTGGGTTAGAATCGAGCACATTTAGGGTTAGAGTTTTGGTTAGAATTCGTTAGGGTTAGGGTTAGTGCAAGGGGTAGGGGTAGGGTTAGAGTGCATTTAGGGGTAGGGGTAGGGGTAGGGTTAGGATTAGGGTTAGGGTTTGTGTTGGTAGAATCGAAGTTTAGGGTTAGGCGTAGGGTGAGGATTGCCTTTTGGGTTACAACTGAGTGCATTTAGAGTTAGGGTTAGTGTTGAGATTGACGATTTAGTGTTAGACTTAGAATCGAGCACATTAGGGTGAGAGTTATGGCTAGAATCCACTATATTTAAGCTTAGGGTTAGGGTTAGGGTTTGTGTTGGTAGAATCGATTTTTAGGGTTAGGCTTAGGGTCAGGATTGCCTTTTGGGTTAGAGTCGAGTGCATTTAGGGTTAGGCTTTGTGTTGAGATTGACGATTGAGTGTTAGGGTTGTAATCGAGCACATTAGGGTTAGAGTTATGGTTAGAATCCAGTGCATTTAGGGTTAGGATTAGGGATAGGGTTAGGTTTATGTTTAAGGTGAGGGTTAAAATCGAGTGCATTTAAGGATAGTGTTAGGGTTAGAGTTAGGTATAGGGTTAGCTTTCGTAGAATCGAGGGTCAGTGTTCGGGTGAGGGTTAGGGTTAGGATTAGGGTTAGAATCAGGAGCATTTTTAGCGTTAGGGTTGGGATTAGGGTCAGGGATTGAGTGCATTTAGGGCTAGGGGAGGAATTGGGTTAGGATTAGGGTTAGGGTTTGTGTTGGTAGAATCGAGGTTTTGGGTTAGGCTTAGGGTCAGGAGAGCATTTGGGGTCATAATTCAGAGCATTTGGGCTTAGGGTTAGTGTTGAAATTGATGATTTAGTTATAGCGTTAGAATCAGGCACATTTTGGGATAGAGTTATGATTAGAATTCAGTGCATTTAGGGTTAGGGTTGGGGTTAGGGTAAGGTTTAGGGTCATGGTTAGAATCGAGAGCATTAAGGATAGTGCTAGGGTTAGAGTTAGGTTGAGGGTTAGCTTTCGTAGAATCGAAGGTTAGGATTAGGGTTAGGCTTAGGGTGAGGGTTAGGGCTAGAATCAAGCACAGTTTTAGTGTTAGCGTTAGGGTGAGGATTAGGGTTAAAGTGCTTTTAGGGCTAGTGGAAGGGATAGGGCTAGGATTAGGGTTAAGGTTTGTGTTGGTAGAATCAAGGTTTAGGTTTAGGCTTAGGGTCAGGATTGCATTTTGGATCAGAATCGAGTGTATTTAGGCTTTGGCTTAGTGTTCAAATTGACGATTTGGTGTTAGGGTTTGAATCGAGCACATTTAGGGTGAGAGTTATGCTTAGAATTCAGTGCATTTAGGGTTAGCGTTAGGGTTAGGGTTAGGTTGAGCGTCAGGGTTAAAATCGAGAGCGTTTAAGGATGGTGCTAGGGTTAGAG
The DNA here is from genome assembly GCF_028372415.1 of Notamacropus eugenii. NCBI lineage: Eukaryota > Metazoa > Chordata > Mammalia > Diprotodontia > Macropodidae > Notamacropus > Notamacropus eugenii. Next base: position 423,943 of record NW_027325096.1, read on the forward strand.
TTAGGTTTAGCGTTCGCTTTCGTAGAATCGAGGGGTAAGCTTAAGGTTAGGCTTAGGGTTAGGGTTAGGGTTAGAATCAGGCACATTTTTAGTGGTCTGCTTTTCATCATGGTATGGCTTAGAGTGCATTTAGGGGTAGGCGTAGGAGTAGGGTTAGGGTTAGGGTTCAGGTTTGGTGGGTAGAATCGAGGTTTAGGGTTGGGCTTGGGGTCAGGGATGACTTTTGGGTTAGAGTCGAGTGCATTTAGGGTTAGGGATAGTGTTGAAATTGACGATTTAGTGTTTGGGTTAGAATCCAGCACATTTAGGGTTAGAGTTTTGGTTAGAATTCGTTAGGGTTAGGGTTAGTGTAAGGAGTAGGGGTAGCGTTAGAGTGCATTTAGGGGTAGGGGTAGGGGTAGGGTTAGGGTTAGGGTTAGGGTTTGTGTTGGTAGAATCGAAGTTTAGGGTTAGGCGTAGGGTGAGGATTGCCTTTTGGGTTACAACTGAGTGCATTTAGAGTTAGGGTTAGTGTTGAGATTGACGATTTAGTGTTAGACTTAGAATCGAGCACATTAGGGTGAGAGTTATGGCTAGAATCCACTATATTTAAGCTTAGGGTTAGGGTTAGGGTTTGTGTTGGTAGAATCGATTTTTAGGGCTAGGCTTAGGGTCAGGATTGCCTTTTGGGTTAGAGTCGAGTGCATTTAGGGTTAGGCTTAGTGTTGAGATTGACGATTGAGTGTTAGGGTTGTAATCGAGCACATTAGGGTTAGAGTTATGGTTAGAATCCAGTGCATTTAGGGTTAGGATTAGGGATAGGGTTAGGTTTATGTTTAAGGTGAGCGTTAGAATCGAGTGCATTTAAGGATAGTGTTAGGGTAAGAGTTAGGTATAGGGTTAGCTTTCGTAGAATCGAGGGTCAGTGTTCGGGTGAGGGTTAGGGTTAGGATTAGGGTTAGAATCAGGAGCATTTTTAGCGTTAGGGTTGGGATTAGGGTCAGGGATTGAGTGCATTTAGGGCTAGGGGAGGAGTTGGGTTAGGATTAGGGTTAGGGTTTGTGTTGGTAGAATCGAGGTTTTGGGTTAGGGTTAGGGTCAGGAGAGCATTTAGGGTCATAATTCAGAGCATTTGGGCTTAGGGTTAGTGTTGAAATTGATGATTTAGTTATAGCGTTAGAATCAGGGACATTTAGGGATAGACTTATGATTAGAATTCAGTGCATTTAGGGTTAGGGTTAGGGTTAGGGTAAGGTTTAGGGTCAGGGTTAGAATCGAGAGCATTAAGGATAGTGCTAGGGTTAGAGTTAGGTTTAGGGTTAGCTTTCGTAGAATCAAGGGTTAGGGTTAGGGTTAGGCTTAGGGTGAGGGTTAGGGTTCGAATCAAGCACAGTTTTAGTATTAGCGTTAGGGTGAGGATTAGGGTTAAAGTGCTTTTAGGGCTAGTGGAAGGGATAGGGCTAGGATTAGGGTTAAGGTTTGTGTTGGTAGAATCGAGGTTTAGGTTCAGCCTTAGGGTCAGGATTGCATTTTGGATCAGAATCGAGTGTATTTAGGCTTTGGGTTAGTGTTCAAATTGACGATTTGGTGTTAGGGTTTGAATCGAGCACATTTAGGGTGAGAGTTATGCTTAGAATTCAGTGCATTTAGGGTTAGCGTTAGGGTTAGGGTTAGGTTGAGCGTCAGGGTTAAAATCGAGAGCGTTTAAGGATGGTGCTAGGGTTAGAGTTAGGTTTAGCGTTCGCTTTCGTAGAATCGAGGGGTAAGCTTAAGTTTAGGCTTAGGATTAGGGTTAGGGTTAGAATCAGGCACATTTTTAGTGGTCTGCTTTTCATCAGGGTATGGCTTAGAGTGCATTTAGGGGTAGGCGTAGGAGTAGGGTTAGGATTAGGGTTAAGGTTTGTGTTGGTAGAATCGAGGTTTAGGGTTGGGCTTGGGGTCAGGGATGACTTTTGGGTTAGAGTCGAGTGCATTTAGGGTTAGGGATAGTGTTGAAATTGACGATTTAGTGTTTGGGTTAGAATCGAGCACATTTAGGGTTAGAGTTTTGGTTAGAATTCGTTAGGGTTAGGGTTAGTGCAAGGGGTAGGGGTAGGGTTAGAGTGCATTTAGGGGTAGGGGTAGGGGTAGGGTTAGGATTAGGGTTAGGGTTTGTGTTGGTAGAATCGAAGTTTAGGGTTAGGCGTAGGGTGAGGATTGCCTTTTGGGTTACAACTGAGTGCATTTAGAGTTAGGGTTAGTGTTGAGATTGACGATTTAGTGTTAGACTTAGAATCGAGCACATTAGGGTGAGAGTTATGGCTAGAATCCACTATATTTAAGCTTAGGGTTAGGGTTAGGGTTTGTGTTGGTAGAATCGATTTTTAGGGTTAGGCTTAGGGTCAGGATTGCCTTTTGGGTTAGAGTCGAGTGCATGTAGGGTTAGGCTTAGTGTTGAGATTGACGATTGAGTGTTAGGGTTGTAATCGAGCACATTAGGGTTAGAGTTATGGTTAGAATCCAGTGCATTTAGGGTTAGGATTAGGGATAGGGTTAGGTTTATGTTTAAGGTGAGGGTTAGAATCGAGTGCATTTAAGGATAGTGTTAGGGTTAGAGTTAGGTATAGGGTTAGCTTTCGTAGAATCGAGGGTCAGTGTTCGGGTGAGGGTTAGGATTAGGGTTAGAATCAGGAGCATTTTTAGCGTTAGGGTTGGGATTAGGGTCAGGGATTGAGTGCATTTAGGGCTAGGGGAGGAGTTGGGTTAGGATTAGGGTTAGGGTTTGTGTTGGTAGAATCGAGGTTTTGGGTTAGGCTTAGGGTCAGGAGAGCATTTGGGGTCATAATTCAGAGCATTTGGGCTTAGGGATAGTGTTGAAATTGATGATTTAGATATAGCGTTAGAATCAGTCACATTTAGGGATAGAGTTATGATTAGAATTCAGTGCATTTAGGGTTAAGGTTAGGGTTAGGGTAAGGTTTAGGGTCAGGATTAGAATCGAGAGCATTAAGGATAGTGCTAGGGTTAGAGTTAGGTTGAGGGTTAGCTTTCCTAGAATCGAGGGTTAGGCTTAGGGTTAGGCTTAGGGTGAGGGTTAGGGCTAGAATCAAGCACAGTTTTAGTGTTAGCGTTAGGGTGAGGATTAGGGTTAAAGTGCTTTTAGGGCTAGTGGAAGGGATAGGGCTAGGATTAGGGTTAAGGTTTGTGTTGGTAGAATCAAGGTTTAGGTTTAGGCTTAGGGTCAGGATTGCATTTTGGATCAGAATCGAGTGTATTTAGGCTTTGGGTTAGTGTTCAAATTGACGATTTGGTGTTAGGGTTTGAATCGAGCACATTTAGGGTGAGAGTTATGCTTAGAATTCAGTGCATTTAGGGTTAGCGTTAGGGTTAGGATTAGGTTGAGCGTCAGGGTTAAAATCGAGAGCGTTTAAGGATGGTGCTAGGGTTTGAGTTAGGTTTAGCGTTCGCTTTCGTAGAATCGAGGGGTAAGCTTAAGTTTAGGCTTAGGATTAGGGTTAGGGTTAGAATCAGGCACATTTTTAGTGGTCTGCTTTTCATCAGGGTATGGCTTAGAGTGCATTTAGGGGTAGGCGTAGGAGTAGGGTTAGGATTAGGGTTAAGGTTTGTGTTGGTAGAATCGAGGTTTAGGGTTGGGCTTGGGGTCAGGGATGACTTTTGGGTTAGAGTCGAGTGCATTTAGGGTTAGGGATAGTGTTGAAATTGACGATTTAGTGTTTGGGTTAGAATCGAGCACATTTAGGGTTAGAGTTTTGGTTAGAATTCGTTAGGGTTAGGGTTAGTGCAAGGGGTAGGGGTAGGGTTAGAGTGCATTTAGGGGTAGGGGTAGGGGTAGGGTTAGGATTAGGGTTAGGGTTTGTGTTGGTAGAATCGAAGTTTAGGGTTAGGCGTAGGGTGAGGATTGCCTTTTGGGTTACAACTGAGTGCATTTAGAGTTAGGGTTAGTGTTGAGATTGACGATTTAGTGTTAGACTGAGAATCGAGCACATTAGGGTGAGAGTTATGGCTAGAATCCACTATATTTAAGCTTAGGGTTAGGGTTAGGTTTTGTGTTGGTAGAATCGATTTTTAGGGTTAGGCTTAGGGTCAGGATTGCCTTTTGGGTTAGAGTCGAGTGCATTTAGGGTTAGGCTTAGTGTTGAGATTGACGATTGAGTGTTAGGGTTGTAATGGAGCACATTAGGGTGAGAGTTATGGTTAGAATCCAGTGCATTTAGGGTTAGGATTAGGGATAGGGTTAGGTTTATGTTTAGGGTGAGGGTTAGAATCGAGTGCATTTAAGGATAGTGTTAGGGTTAGAGTTAGGTATAGGGTTAGCTTTCGTAGAATCGAGGGTCAGTGTTCGGGTGAGGGTTAGGGTTAGGATTAGGGTTAGAATCAGGAGCATTTTTAGCGTTAGGGTTGGGATTAGGGTCAGGGACTGAGTGCATTTAGGGCTAGGGGAGGAGTTGGGTTAGGATTAGGGTTAGGGTTTGTGTTGGTAGAATCGAGGTTTTGGGTTAGGCTTAGGGTCAGGAGAGCATTTGGGGTCATAATTCAGAGCATTTGGGCTTAGGGTTAGTGTTGAAATTGATGATTTAGTTATAGCGTTAGAATCAGGCACATTTAGGGATAGAGTTATGATTAGAATTCAGTGCATTTAGGGTTAGGGTTGGGGTTAGGGTAAGGTTTAGGGTCAGGGTTAGAATCGAGAGCATTAAGGATAGTGCTAGGGTTAGAGTTAGGTTGAGGGTTAGCTTTCGTAGAATCGAAGGTTAGGCTTAGGGTTAGGCTTAGGGTGAGGGTTAGGGCTAGAATCAAGCACAGTTTTAGTGTTAGCGTTAGGGTGAGGATTAGGGTTAAAGTGCTTTTAGGGCTAGTGGAAGGGATAGGGCTAGGATTAGGGTTAAGGTTTGTGGTGGTAGAATCAAGGTTTAGGTTTAGGCTTAGGGTCAGGATTGCATTTTGGATCAGAATCGAGTGTATTTAGGCTTTGGGTTAGTGTTCAAATTGACGATTTGGTGTTAGGGTTTGAATCGAGCACATTTAGGGTGAGAGTTATGCTTAGAATTCAGTGCATTTAGGGTTAGCGTTAGGGTTAGGGTTAGGTTGAGCGTCAGGGTTAAAATCGAGAGCGTTTAAGGATGGTGCTAGGGTTTGAGTTAGGTTTAGCGTTCGCTTTCGTAGAATCGAGGGGTAAGCTTAAGTTTAGGCTTAGGATTAGGGTTAGGGTTAGAATCAGGAACATTTTTAGTGGTCTGCTTTTCATCAGGGTATGGCTTAGAGTGCATTTAGGGGTAGGCGTAGGAGTAGGGTTAGGATTAGGGTTAAGGTTTGTGTTGGTAGAATCGAGGTTTAGGGTTGGGCTTGGGGTCAGGGATGACTTTTGGGTTAGAGTCGAGTGCATTTAGGGTTAGGGATAGTGTTGAAATTGACGATTTAGTGTTTGGGTTAGAATCGAGCACATTTAGGGTTAGAGTTTTGGTTAGAATTCGTTAGGGTTAGGGTTAGTGCAAGGGGTAGGGGTAGGGTTAGAGTGCATTTAGGGGTAGGGGTAGGGGTAGGGTTAGGATTAGGGTTAGGGTTTGTGTTGGTAGAATCGAAGTTTAGGGTTAGGCGTAGGGTGAGGATTGCCTTTTGGGTTACAACTGAGTGCATTTAGAGTTAGGGTTAGTGTTGAGATTGACGATTTAGTGTTAGACTTAGAATCGAGCACATTAGGGTGAGAGTTATGGCTAGAATCCACTATATTTAAGCTTAGGGTTAGGCTTAGGGTTTGTGTTGGTAGAATCGATTTTTAGGGTTCGGCTTAGGGTCAGGATTGCCTTTTGGGTTAGAGTCGAGTGCATTTAGGGTTAGGCTTAGTGTTGAGATTGACGATTGAGTGTTAGGGTTGTAATGGAGCACATTAGGGTGAGAGTTATGTTTAGAATCCAGTGCATTTAGGGTTAGGATTAGGGATAGGGTTAGGTTTATGTTTAAGGTGAAGGTTAGAATCGAGTGCATTTAAGGATAGTGTTAGGGTTAGAGTTAGTTATAGGGTTAGCTTTCGTAGAATGGAGGGTCAGTGTTCGGGTGAGGGTTAGGGTTAGGATTAGGGTTAGAATCAGGAGCATTTTTAGCGTTAGGGTTGGGATTAGGGTCAGGGACTGAGTGCATTTAGGGCTAGGGGAGGAGTTGGGTTAGGATTAGGGTTAGGGTTTGTGTTGGTAGAATCGAGGTTTGGGGTTAGGCTTAGGGTCAGGAGAGCATTTGGGGTCATAATTCAGAGCATTTGGGCTTAGGGTTAGTGTTGAAATTGATGATTTAGTTATAGCGTTAGAATCAGGGACATTTAGGGATAGAGTTATGATTAGAATTCAGTGCATTTAGGGTTAGGGTTGGGGTTAGGGTAAGGTTTAGGGTCAGGGTTAGAATCGAGAGCATTAAGGATAGTGCTAGGGTTAGAGTTAGGTTGAGGGTTAGCTTTCGTAGAATCGAAGGTTAGGGTTAGGGTTAGGCTTAGGGTGAGGGTTAGGGCTAGAATCAAGCCCAGTTTTAGTGTTAGCGTTAGGGTGAGGATTAGGGTTAAAGTGCTTTTAGGGCTAGTGGAAGGGATAGGGCTAGGATTAGGGTTAAGGTTTGTGTTGGTAGAATCAAGGTTTAGGTTTAGGCTTAGGGTCAGGATTGCATTTTGGATCAGAATCGAGTGTATTTAGGCTTTGGGTTAGTGTTCAAATTGACGATTTGGTGTTAGGGTTTGAATCGAGCACATTTAGGGTGAGAGTTATGCTTAGAATTCAGTGCATTTAGGGTTAGCGTTAGGGTTAGGGTTAGGTTGAGCGTCAGGGTTAAAATCGAGAGCGTTTAAGGATGGTGCTAGGGTTAGAGTTAGGTTTAGCGTTCGCTTTCGTAGAATCGAGGGGTAAGCTTAAGGTTAGGCTTAGGGTTAGGGTTAGGGTTAGAATCAGGCACATTTTTAGTGGTCTGGTTTTCATCAGGGTATGGCTTAGAGTGCATTTAGGGGTAGGCGTAGGAGTAGGGTTAGGATTAGGGTTCAGGTTTGGTGGGTAGAATCGAGGTTTAGGGTTGGGCTTGGGGTCAGGGATGACTTTTGGGTTCGAGTCGAGTGCATTTAGGGTTAGGGATAGTGTTGAAATTGACGATTTAGTGTTTGGGTTAGAATCCAGCACATTTAGGGTTAGAGTTTTGGTTAGAATTCGTTAGGGTTAGGGTTAGTGTAAGGGGTAGGGGTAGCGTTAGAGTGCATTTAGGGGTAGGGGTAGGGGTAGGGTTAGGGTTAGGGTTAGGGTTTGTGTTGGTAGAATCGAAGTTTAGGGTTAGGCGTAGGGTGAGGATTGCCTTTTGGGTTACAACTGAGTGCATTTAGAGTTAGGGTTAGTGTTGAGATTGACGATTTAGTGTTAGACTTAGAATCGAGCACATTAGGGTGAGAGTTATGGCTAGAATCCACTATATTTAAGCTTAGGGTTAGGGTTAGGGTTTGTGTTGGTAGAATCGATTTTTAGGGTTAGGCTTAGGGTCAGGATTGCCTTTTGGGTTAGAGTCGAGTGCATTTAGGGTTAGGCTTAGTGTTGAGATTGACGATTGAGTGTTAGGGTTGTAATCGAGCACATTAGGGTTAGAGTTATGTTTAGAATCCAGTGCATTTAGGGTTAGGATTAGGGATAGGGTTAGGTTTATGTTTAAGGTGAGCGTTAGAATCGAGTGCATTTAAGGATAGTGTTAGGGTAAGAGTTAGGTATAGGGTTAGCTTTCGTAGAATCGAGGGTCAGTGTTCGGGTGAGGGTTAGGGTTAGGATTAGGGTTAGAATCAGGAGCATTTTTAGCGTTAGGGTTGGGATTAGGGTCAGGGATTGAGTGCATTTAGGGCTAGGGGAGGAGTTGGGTTAGGATTAGGGTTAGGGTTTGTGTTGGTAGAATCGAGGTTTTGGGTTAGGGTTAGGGTCAGGAGAGCATTTAGGGTCATAATTCAGAGCATTTGGGCTTAGGGTTAGTGTTGAAATTGATGATTTAGTTATAGCGTTAGAATCAGGGACATTTAGGGATAGACTTATGATTAGAATTCAGTGCATTTAGGGTTAGGGTTAGGGTTAGGGTAAGGTTTAGGGTCAGGGTTAGAATCGAGAGCATTAAGGATAGTGCTAGGGTTAGAGTTAGGTTTAGGGTTAGCTTTCGTAGAATCGCGGGTTAGGGTTAGGGTTAGGCTTAGGGTGAGGGTTAGGGTTCGAATCAAGCACAGTTTTAGTATTAGCGTTAGGGTGAGGATTAGGGTTAAAGTGCTTTTAGGGCTAGTGGAAGGGATAGGGCTAGGATTAGGGTTAAGGTTTGTGTTGGTAGAATCGAGGTTTAGGTTCAGCCTTAGGGTCAGGATTGCATTTTGGATCAGAATCGAGTGTATTTAGGCTTTGGCTTAGTGTTCAAATTGACGATTTGGTGTTAGGGTTTGAATCGAGCACATTTAGGGTGAGAGTTATGCTTAGAATTCAGTGCATTTAGGGTTAGCGTTAGGGTTAGGGTTAGGTTGAGCGTCAGGGTTAAAATCGAGAGCGTTTAAGGATGGTGCTAGGGTTAGAGTTAGGTTTAGCGTTCGCTTTCGTAGAATCGAGGGGTAAGCTTAAGTTTAGGCTTAGGATTAGGGTTAGGGTTAGAATCAGGCACATTTTTAGTGGTCTGCTTTTCATCAGGGTATGGCTTAGAGTGCATTTAGGGGTAGGCGTAGGAGTAGGGTTAGGATTAGGGTTAAGGTTTGTGTTGGTAGAATCGAGGTTTAGGGTTGGGCTTGGGGTCAGGGATGACTTTTGGGTTAGAGTCGAGTGCATTTAGGGTTAGGGATAGTGTTGAAATTGACGATTTAGTGTTTGGGTTAGAATCGAGCACATTTAGGGTTAGAGTTTTGGTTAGAATTCGTTAGGGTTAGGGTTAGTGCAAGGGGTAGGGGTAGGGTTAGAGTGCATTTAGGGGTAGGGGTAGGGGTAGGGTTAGGATTAGGGTTAGGGTTTGTGTTGGTAGAATCGAAGTTTAGGGTTAGGCGTAGGGTGAGGATTGCCTTTTGGGTTACAACTGAGTGCATTTAGAGTTAGGGTTAGTGTTGAGATTGACGATTTAGTGTTAGACTTAGAATCGAGCACATTAGGGTGAGAGTTATGGCTAGAATCCACTATATTTAAGCTTAGGGTTAGGGTTAGGGTTTGTGTTGGTAGAATCGATTTTTAGGGTTAGGCTTAGGGTCAGGATTGCCTTTTGGGTTAGAGTCGAGTGCATTTAGGGTTAGGCTTTGTGTTGAGATTGACGATTGAGTGTTAGGGTTGTAATCGAGCACATTAGGGTTAGAGTTATGGTTAGAATCCAGTGCATTTAGGGTTAGGATTAGGGATAGGGTTAGGTTTATGTTTAAGGTGAGGGTTAGAATCGAGTGCATTTAAGGATAGTGTTAGGGTTAGAGTTAGGTATAGGGTTAGCTTTCGTAGAATCGAGGGTCAGTGTTCGGGTGAGGGTTAGGGTTAGGATTAGGGTTAGAATCAGGAGCATTTTTAGCGTTAGGGTTGGGATTAGGGTCAGGGATTGAGTGCATTTAGGGCTAGGGGAGGAGTTGGGTTAGGATTAGGGTTAGGGTTTGTGTTGGTAGAATCGAGGTTTTGGGTTAGGCTTAGGGTCAGGAGAGCATTTGGGGTCATAATTCAGAGCATTTGGGCTTAGGGTTAGTGTTGAAATTGATGATTTAGTTATAGCGTTAGAATCAGGCACATTTTGGGATAGAGTTATGATTAGAATTCAGTGCATTTAGGGTTAGGGTTGGGGTTAGGGTAAGGTTTAGGGTCAGGGTTAGAATCGAGAGCATTAAGGATAGTGCTAGGGTTAGAGTTAGGTTGAGGGTTAGCTTTCGTAGAATCGAAGGTTAGGGTTAGGGTTAGGCTTAGGGTGAGGGTTAGGGCTAGAATCAAGCACAGTTTTAGTGTTAGCGTTAGGGTGAGGATTAGGGTTAAAGTGCTTTTAGGGCTAGTGGAAGGGATAGGGCTAGGATTAGGGTTAAGGTTTGTGTTGGTAGAATCAAGGTTTAGGTTTAGGCTTAGGGTCAGGATTGCATTTTGGATCAGAATCGAGTGTATTTAGGCTTTGGGTTAGTGTTCAAATTGACGATTTGGTGTTAGGGTTTGAATCGAGCACATTTAGGGTGAGAGTTATGCTTAGAATTCAGTGCATTTAGGGTTAGCGTTAGGGTTAGGGTTAGGTTGAGCGTCAGGGTTAAAATCGAGAGCGTTTAAGGATGGTGCTAGGGTTAGAGTTAGGTTTAGCGTTCGCTTTCGTAGAATCGAGGGGTAAGCTTAAGGTTAGGCTTAGGGTTAGGGTTAGGGTTAGAATCAGGCACATTTTTAGTGGTCTGCTTTTCATCATGGTATGGCTTAGAGTGCATTTAGGGGTAGGCGTAGGAGTAGGGTTAGGATTAGGGTTCAGGTTTGGTGGGTAGAATCGAGGTTTAGGGTTGGGCTTGGGGTCAGGGATGACTTTTGGGTTAGAGTCGAGTGCATTTAGGGTTAGGGATAGTGTTGAAATTGACGATTTAGTGTTTGGGTTAGAATCCAGCACATTTAGGGTTAGAGTTTTGGTTAGAATTCGTTAGGGTTAGGGTTAGTGTAAGGGGTAGGGGTAGGGTTAGAGTGCATTTAGGGGTAGGGGTAGGGGTAGGGTTAGGGTTAGGGTTAGGGTTTGTGTTGGTAGAATCGAAGTTTAGGGTTAGGCGTAGGGTGAGGATTGCCTTTTGGGTTACAACTGAGTGCATTTAGAGTTAGGGTTAGTGTTGAGATTGACGATTTAGTGTTAGACTTAGAATCGAGCACATTAGGGTGAGAGTTATGGCTAGAATCCACTATATTTAAGCTTAGGGTTAGGGTTAGGGTTTGTGTTGGTAGAATCGATTTTTAGGGCTAGGCTTAGGGTCAGGATTGCCTTTTGGGTTAGAGTCGAGTGCATTTAGGGTTAGGCTTAGTGTTGAGATTGACGATTGAGTGTTAGGGTTGTAATCGAGCACATTAGGGTTAGAGTTATGGTTAGAATCCAGGGCATTTAGGGTTAGGATTAGGGATAGGGTTAGGTTTATGTTTAAGGTGAGCGTTAGAATCGAGTGCATTTAAGGATAGTGTTAGGGTAAGAGTTAGGTATAGGGTTAGCTTTCGTAGAATCGAGGGTCAGTGTTCGGGTGAGGGTTAGGGTTAGGATTAGGGTTAGAATCAGGAGCATTTTTAGCGTTAGGGTTGGGATTAGGGTCAGGGATTGAGTGCATTTAGGGCTAGGGGAGGAGTTGGGTTAGGATTAGGGTTAGGGTTTGTGTTGGTAGAATCGAGGTTTTGGGTTAGGGTTAGGGTCAGGAGAGCATTTAGGGTCATAACTCAGAGCATTTGGGCTTAGGGTTAGTGTTGAAATTGATGATTTAGTTATAGCGTTAGAATCAGGGACATTTAGGGATAGACTTATGATTAGAATTCAGTGCATTTAGGGTTAGGGTTAGGGTTAGGGTAAGGTTTAGGGTCAGGGTTAGAATCGAGAGCATTAAGGATAGTGCTAGGGTTAGAGTTAGGTTTAGGGTTAGCTTTCGTAGAATCGAGGGTTAGGGTTAGGGTTAGGCTTAGGGTGAGGGTTAGGGTTCGAATCAAGCACAGTTTTAGTATTAGCGTTAGGGTGAGGATTAGGGTTAAAGTGCTTTTAGGGCTAGTGGAAGGGATAGGGCTAGGATTAGGGTTAAGGTTTGTGTTGGTAGAATCGAGGTTTAGGTTCAGCCTTAGGGTCAGGATTGCATTTTGGATCAGAATCGAGTGTATTTAGGCTTTGGGTTAGTGTTCAAATTGACGATTTGGTGTTAGGGTTTGAATCGAGCACATTTAGGGTGAGAGTTATGCTTAGAATTCAGTGCATTTAGGGTTAGCGTTAGGGTTAGGGTTAGGTTTAGGGTCAGGGTTAGAATCGAGAGCATTAAGGATAGTGCTAGGGTTAGAGTTAGGTTGAGGGTTAGCTTTCGTAGAATCGAGGGTTAGGCTTAGGGTTAGGCTTAGGGTGAGGGTTAGGGTTAAAGTGCTTTTAGGGCTAGTGGAAGAGATAGGGTTAGGAATAGGGTTAAGGTTTGTGTTGGTAGAATCGAGGTTTAGGTTTAGGCTTAGGGTCAGGATTGGATTTTGGATCAGAATCGAGTGTATTTAGGCTTTGGGTTAGCGTTCAAATTGACGATTTAGTGTTAGGGTTTGAATCGAGCACATTTAGGGTGAGAGTTATGCTTAGAATTCAGTGCATTTAGGGTTACCTTTAAGGTTACGGTTAGGTTGAGGGTCAGGGTTAAAATCGAGAGCATTTAAGGATAGTGCTAGGGTTAGAGTTAGGTTTAGCGTTCGCTTTCGTAGAATCGAGGGTTAGGCTTAAGGTTAGGCTTAGGGTTAGGATTAGGGTAAGAATCAGGCACATTTTTAGTGGTCTGCTTTTCATCAGGGTATGGCTTAGAGTGCATTTAGGGGTAGGCGTAGGAGTAGGGTTAGGATTAGGGTTAAGGTTTGTCTTGGCAGAATCAAGGTTTAGGGTTGGGCTTGGGGTCAGGAATGACTTTTGGGTTAGAGTCGAGTGCATTTAGGGTTAGGGATAGTGTTAAAATTGACGATTTAGTGTTAAGGTTAGAATCGAGCACATTTAGGGTTAGAGTTTTGGTTAGAATTCGTTAGGGTTAGGGTTAGTGTAAGGGGTAGGGGTAGGGTTAGAGTGCATTTAGGGGTAGGGGTAGGGGTAGGGTTAAGATTAGGGTTAGGGTTTGTGTTGGTAGAATCGAAATTTAGGGTTAGGCGTAGCGTGAGGATTGCCTTTTGGGTTACACCTGAGTGCATTTAGAGTTAGGGTTAGTGTTGAGATTGACGATTTAGTGTTAGACTTAGAATCGAGCACATTAGGGTTAGAGTTATGGCTAGAATCCACTATATTTAAGCTGAGGGTTAGGGTTCGGGTTTGTGTTGGTAGAATCGAGGTTTAGGGTACGCTTAGGGTCAGGAGAGCATTTGGGGTCATAATTCAGAGCATTTGGGCTTAGGGTTAGTGTTGAAATTGATGATTTAGTTATAGCGTTAGGATCAGCCACATTTAGGGATAGAGTTATGAGTAGAATTCAGTGCATTTAGGCTTAGGGTTAGGGTTAGGGTTAGGTTTAAGGTCAGGGTTAGAATCGAGAGCATTAAGGATAGTGCTAGGGTTAGAGTTAGGTTGAGGGTTAGCTTTCGTAGAATCGAGGGTTAGGCTTAGGGTTAGGCTTAGGGTGAGGGTTAGGGTTAGAATCAAGCACAGTTTTAGTGTTAGCGTTAGCGGGAGGATTAGGGTTAAAGTGCTTTTGGGGCTAGTGGAAGGAATAGGGTTAGGATTAGGGTTAAGGTTTGTGTTGGTAGAATCGAGGTTTAGGTTTAGGCTTAGGGTCAGGATTGCATTTTGGATCAGAATCGAGTGTATTTAGGCTTTGCGTTAGAGTTCAAATTGACGATTTAGTTTTAGGGTTTGAATCGAGCACATTTAGGGTGAGAGTTATGCTTAGAATTCAGTGCATTTAGGGTTACCTTTAGGGTTAGGGTTAGGTTGAGGGTCAGGGTTAAAATCGAGAGCATTTAAGGATACTGCTAGGGTTAGAGTAAGGTTTAGCGTTCGCTTTCGTAGAATCGAGGCTTAGGCTTAAGGTTAGGCTTAGGGTTAGGGTTAGGGTTAGGATCAGGCACATTTTTAGCGGTCTGCTTTTCATGAGGGTATGTTTTGGGGTGCATTTAGGGGTAGGCGTAGGAGTAGGATTAGAATTAGGGTTAAGGTTTGTGTTGGTAGAATCGAGGTTTAGGGTTGGGCTTGGGGTCAGGAATGACTTTTGGGTTAGAGTCGAGTGCATTTAGGGTTAGGGATAGTGTTGAAATTGACGATTTAGTGTTTGCGTTAGAATCGAGCACATTTAGGGTTAGACTTTTGGTTAGAATTCGTTAGGGTTAGGGTTAGTGTAAGGGGTAGGGGTAGGGTTAGAGTGCATTTAGGGGTAGGGGGAGGGGGAGGGATAGGATTAGGGTTAGGGTTTGTGTTGGTAGAATCGAAGTTTAGGGTTAGGCGTAGGGTGAGGATTGCCTTTTGGGTTACAACTGAGTGCATTTAGAGTTAGGGTTAGTGTTGAGATTGACGATTTAGTGTTAGACTTAGAATCGAGCACATTAGGGTGAGAGTTATGTCTAGAATCCACTATATTTAAGCTTAGGGTTAGGGTTAGGGTTTGTGTTGGTAGAATCGATTTTTAGGGTTAGGCCTGGGGTCCGGATTGCCTTTTGGGTTAGAGTCGAGTGCATTTAGGGTTAGGCTTTGTGTTGAGATTGACGATTGAGTGTTAGGGTTGTAATCGAGCACATTAGGGTTAGAGTTATGGTTAGAATCCAGTGCATTTAGGGTTAGGATTAGGGATAGGGTTAGGTTTATGTTTAAGGTGAGGGTTAGAATCGAGTGCATTTAAGGATAGTGTTAGGGTTAGAGTTAGGTATAGGGTTAGCTTTCGTAGAATCGAGGGTCAGTGTTCGGGTGAGGGTTAGGGTTAGGATTAGGGTTAGAATCAGGAGCATTTTTAGCGTTAGGGTTGGGATTAGGGTCAGGGATTGAGTGCATTTAGGGCTAGGGGAGGAGTTGGGTTAGGATTAGGGTTAGGGTTTGTGTTGGTAGAATCGAGGTTTTGGGTTAGGCTTAGGGTCAGGAGAGCATTTGGGGTCATAATTCAGAGCATTTGGGCTTAGGGTTAGTGTTGAAATTGATGATTTAGTTATAGCGTTAGAATCAGGCACATTTTGGGATAGAGTTATGATTAGAATTCAGTGCATTTAGGGTTAGGGTTGGGGTTAGGGTAAGGTTTAGGGTCAGGGTTAGAATCGAGAGCATTAAGGATAGTGCTAGGGTTAGAGTTAGGTTGAGGGTTAGCTTTCGTAGAATCGAAGGTTAGGGTTAGGGTTAGGCTTAGGGTGAGGGTTAGGGCTAGAATCAAGCCCAGTTTTAGTGTTAGCGTTAGGGTGAGGATTAGGGTTAAAGTGCTTTTAGGGCTAGTGGAAGGGATAGGGCTAGGATTAGGGTTAAGGTTTGTGTTGGTAGAATCAAGGTTTAGGTTTAGGCTTAGGGTCAGGATTGCATTTTGGATCAGAATCGAGTGTATTTAGGCTTTGGGTTAGTGTTCAAATTGACGATTTGGTGTTAGGGTTTGAATCGAGCACATTTAGGGTGAGAGTTATGCTTAGAATTCAGTGCATTTAGGGTTAGCGTTAGGGTTAGGGTTAGGTTGAGCGTCAGGGTTAAAATCGAGAGCGTTTAAGGATGGTGCTAGGGTTAGAGTTAGGTTTAGCGTTCGCTTTCGTAGAATCGAGGGGTAAGCTTAAGGTTAGGCTTAGGGTTAGGGTTAGGGTTAGAATCAGGCACATTTTTAGTGGTCTGCTTTTCATCATGGTATGGCTTAGAGTGCATTTAGGGCTAGGCGTAGGAGTAGGGTTAGGATTAGGGTTAAGGTTTGTGTTGGTAGAATCGAGGTTTAGGGTTGGGCTTGGGGTCAGGGATGACTTTTGGGTTAGAGTCGAGTGCATTTAGGGTTAGGGATAGTGTTGAAATTGACGATTTAGTGTTTGGGTTAGAATCGAGCACATTTAGGGTTAGAGTTTTGGTTAGAATTCGTTAGGGTTAGGGTTAGTGCAAGGGGTAGAGGTAGGGTTAGAGAGCATTTAGGGGCAGGGGTAGGGGTAGGGTTAGGATTAGGGTTAGGGTTTGTGTTGGTAGAATCGAAGTTTAGGGTTAGGCGTAGGGTGAGGATTGCCTTTTGGGTTACAACTGAGTGCATTTAGAGTTAGGGTTAGTGTTGAGATTGACGATTTAGTGTTAGACTTAGAATCGAGCACATTAGGGTGAGAGTTATGGCTAGAATCCACTATATTTAAGCTTAGGGTTAGGGTTAGGGTTTGTGTTGGTAGAATCGATTTTTAGGGTTAGGCTTAGGGTCAGGATTGCCTTTTGGGTTAGAGTCGAGTGCATTTAGGGTTAGGCTTAGTGTTGAGATTGACGATTGAGTGTTAGGGTTGTAATGGAGCACATTAGGGTGAGAGTTATGGTTAGAATCCAGTGCATTTAGGGTGAGGATTAGGGATAGGGTTAGGTTTATGTTTAAGGTGAGGGTTAGAATCGAGTGCATTTAAGGATAGTGTTAGGGTTAGAGTTAGGTATAAGGTTAGCTTTCGTAGAATCGAGGGTCAGTGTTCGGGTGAGGGTTAGGGTTAGGATTCGGGTTAGAATCAGGAGCATTTTTAGCGTTAGGGTTGGGATTAGGGTCAGGGATTGAGTGCATTTAGGGCTAGGAGAGGAGTTGGGTTAGGATCAGGGTTAGGGTTTGTGTTGGTAGAATCGAGGTTTTGGGTTAGGCTTAGGGTCAGGAGAGCATTTGGGGTCATAATTCAGAGCATTTGGGCTTAGGGTTAGTGTTGAAATTGATGATTTACTTATAGCGTTAGAATCAGGCTCATTTAGGGATAGAGTTATGATTAGAATTCAGTGCATTTAGGGTTAGGGTTACGGTTAGGGTAAGGTTTAGGGTCAGGGTTAGAATCGAGAGCATTAAGGATAGTGCTAGGGTTAGAGTAGGTTGAGGGTTAGCTTTCCTAGAATCGAGGGTTAGGCTTAGGGTTAGGCTTAGGGTGAGGGTTAGGGCTAGAATCAAGCACAGTTTTAGTGTTAGCGTTAGGGTGAGGATTAGGGTTAAAGTGCTTTTAGGGCTAGTGGAAGGGATAGGGCTAGGATTAGGGTTAAGGTTTGTCTTGGTAGAATCAAGGCTTAGGTTTAGGCTTAGGGTCAGGATTGCATTTTGGATCAGAATCGAGTGTATTTAGGCTTTGGGTTAGTGTTCAAATTGACGATTTAGTGTTAGGGTTTGAATCGAGCACATTTAGGGTGAGAGTTATGCTTAGAATTCAGTGCATTTAGGGTTAGCGTTAGGGTTAGGGTTAGGTTGAGCGTCAGGGTTAAAATCGAGAGCGTTTAAGGATGGTGCTAGGGTTAGAGTTAGGTTTAGCGTTCGCTTTCGTAGAATCGAGGGTTAAGCTTAAGTTTAGGCTTAGGATTAGGGTCAGGGTTAGAATCAGGCACATTTTTAGTGCTCTGCTTTTCATCAGTGTATGGCTTAGAGTGCATTTAGGGGTAGGCGTAGGAGTAGGGTTAGAATTAGGGTTAAGGTTTGTGTTGGTAGAATCGAGGTTTAGGGTTGGGCTTGGGGTCAGGGATGACTTTTGGGTTAGAGTCGAGTGCATTTAGGGTTAGGGATAGTGTTGAAATTGACGATTTAGTGTTTGGGTTAGAATCGAGCACATTTAGGGTTAGAGTTTTGGTTAGAATTCGTTAGGGTTAGGGTTAGTGCAAGGGATAGGGGTAGGGTTAGAGTGCATTTAGGGGTAGCGGTAGGGGTAGGGTTAGGATTAGGGTTAGGGTTTGTGTTGGTAGAATCGAAGTTTAGGGTTAGGCGTAGGGTGAGGATTGCCTTTTGGGTTACAACTGAGTGCATTTAGAGTTAGGGTTAGTGTTGAGATTGACGATTTAGTGTTAGACTTAGAATCGAGCACATTAGGGTGAGAGTTATGGCTAGAATCCACTATATTTAAGCTTAGGGTTAGGGTTAGGGTTTGTGTTGGTAGAATCGATTTTTAGGGTTAGGCTTAGGGTCAGGATTGCCTTTTGGGTTAGAGTCGAGTGCATTTAGGGTTAGGCTTAGTGTTGAGATTGACGATTGAGTGTTAGGGTTGTAATCGAGCACATTAGAGTTAGAGTTATGGTTAGAATCCAGTGCATTTAGGGTTAGGATTAGGGATAGGGTTAGGTTTATGTTTCAGGTGAGGGTTAGAATCGAGTGCATTTAAGGATAGTGTTAGGGTTAGAGTTAGGTATAGGGTTAGCTTTCGTAGAATCGAGGGTCAGTGTTCGGGTGAGGGTTAGGGTTAGGATTAGGGTTAGAATCAGGAGCATTTTTAGCGTTAGGGTTGGGATAAGGGTCAGGGATTGAGTGCATTTAGGGCTAGGGGAGGAGTTGGGTTAGGATTAGGGTTAGGGTTTGTGTTGGTAGAATCGAGGTTTTGGGTTAGGCTTAGGGTCAGGAGAGCATTTGGGGTCATAATTCAGAGCATTTGGGCTTAGGGTTAGTGTTGAAATTGATGATTTAGTTATAGCGTTAGAATCAGGCACATTTAGGGATAGAGTTATGATTAGAATTCAGTGCATTTATGGTTAGAGTTAGGTTTATTGTTAGTTTTAGGGTCAGGGTTAGAATCGAGAGCATTTAAGGATGGTGCTAGTGTTAGAGTTAAGTTTAGGGTTAGCTTTCGTAGAATCGAGGGTTAGGCTTAGGGTTAGGCTTAGGGGGAGGGTTAGGGTTAGAATCAAGGACAGCTTTAGTGTTAGCGTTAGGGTGAGGATTAGGGTTAAAGTGCTTTTAGGGCTAGTGGAAGGGGTAGGGTTAGGATTAGGGTTAAGGTTTGTGTTGGTAGAATCGAGGTTTAGGGTTAGGCTTAGGGTCAGGATTGCATTTTGGATCGGAATCGAGTGTATTTAGGCTTTGGCTTAGTGTTCAAATTGACGATTAATGTTAGGGTTTGAATCGAGCACATTTAGGGTTAGAGTTTTGTTTAGAATTCGTTAGGGTTAGGGTTAGTGTAAGGGGTAGGGGTAGGGTTGGCGTGCATTTAGGGGTAGGGGTAGGGGTAGGGTTAGGAATCGGGTTAGGGTTTGTGTTGGTAGGATCGAAGTTTAGGGTTAGGCGTAGGGTGAGGATTGCCTTTTGGGTTACAACTGAGTGCATTTAGAGTTAGGGTTAGTGTTGAGATTGACGATTTAGTGTTAGACTTAGAATTGAGCACATTAGGGTTAGATTTATGGTTCGAATCCACTATATTTAAGCTTAGGGTTAGGGTTAGGTTTATTAGGGTCAGGATTAGAATCGAGAGCATTTAAGGATAGTGTTAGGGTTAGAGTTAGGTTTAGGGTTAGGTTTCGTAGAATTGAGGCTTAGGGTTAGGGTTAGGGTTAGGGTTAGGGATAGAATCAAGCGCATTTTTAGTGTTAGGGGTTGGGTCAGGGTTAGTGTTAGAGTGCATACAGAGGTAGGTGTAGGAGTAGGGTTGTGATTAGGGTTAGGGTTTATGTTGGTAGAATCGAGGTTTAGGGTGCGCTTAGGGTCAGGATTGCCTTTTGGGTTAGAGTCGAGTGCATTTAGGGTTAGGCTTAGTGTTGAGATTGATGATTTAGTGTTAGGGTTATAATCGAGCACATTAGGGTTAGAGTTATGGTTAGAATTCAGTGCATTTAGGGTTAGCGTTAGGGTTAGGGTTAGGTTGAGAGTCAGGGTTAAAATCGAGAGCATTTAAGGATAGTGCTAGGGTTAGAGTTAGGTTTAGCGTTTACTTTCGTAGAATCGAGGGTTAGGCTTAAGGTTAGGCTTAGGGTTAGGGTTAGGGTTAGAATCAGGCACATTTTTAGTGGTCTGCTTTTCATCAGGGTATGGCTTAGAGTGCCTTTAGGGGAAGGCGTAGGAGTAGGGTTAGGATTAGGGTTAAGGTTTGTGTTGGTAGAATCGAGGTTTAGGATTAGGCTTAGAGTAAGGAATGGCTTTTGGGTTAGAGTCGAGTGCATTTAGGGTTAGGGATAGTGTTGAAATTGACGATTTAGTGTTTGGGTTAGAATCGAGCACACTTAGGGTTAGAGTCATGGTTCGAATCCACTATATTTAAGCTTAGGGTTAGGGTTAGGATTATTAGGGTCAGGACTGGAATCGAGAGCATTTAAGGATAGTGTTAGGGTTAGAGTTAGGTTTAGGGTTAGGTTTCGTAGAATTGAGGGTTACGGTTAGGTTTAGGGTTAGGGTTAGAATCAAGCGCATTTTTAGTGTTAGGGTTTGAGTCAGGGTTAGGGTTAGAGTGCATACAGAGGTAGGGATAGGAGTAGGGTTGGGATTAGGGTTAGGGTTTGTGTTGGTAGAATCGATGTTTAGGGTTAGGCTTAGGGTCAGGATTGCCTTTTGGGTTAGAGTCGAGTGCATTTAGGGTTAGGCTTAGTGTTGAGGTTAACGATTTAGTGTTAGGGTTATAATCGAGCACATTAGGGTTAGAGTTATGGTTAGAATCCAGTGCATTTAGGGTTAGGATTAGGGATAGGGTTAGGTTTATGTTTAGGGTGAGGGTTAGAATCGAGTGCATTTAAGGACAGTGTTAGGGTTATAGTTAGGTATAGGGTTAGCTTTCGTAGAATCGAGGGTCAGTGTTAGGGTGAGGGTAAGGGTTATTATTAGGGTTAGAATCAGGAGCATTTTTAGCGTTAGGGTTGGGGTTAGGGTCAGGGTTTGAGTGCATTTAGGGCTAGGGGAGGAGTTGGGTTAGGATTAGGGTTAGGGTTTGTGTTGGTAGAATCGAGGTTTTGGGTTAGGCTTAGGGTCAGCAATGGCTTTTTGGTTAGAGTCGAGTCCATTTAGGGTTAGGGATAGTGTTGAAATTGACGATTTAGTGTTTGGGTTAGAATCGAGCACATTTAGGTTTAGACTTATGGTTCGAATCCACTATATTTAATCTTAGGTTAGGGTTAGGGTCATTAGGGTCACGATTAGAATCGAGAGCATTTAAGGATAGTGTTAGGGTTAGAGTTAGGTATAGGGTTAGCTTTCGTACAATCCAGGGTCAGTGTTCGGGTGAGGTTTAGGTTAGGATTAGGGTTAGAATCAGGAGCATTTTTAACGTTAGGGTTGGGGTTAGGGTCAGGGTTTGAGTGCATTTAGGGGTAGGGGAGGAGTTGGGTTAGGATTAGGGTTAGGGTTTGTGTTGGTAGAATCGAGGTTTTGGGATAGGCTTAGGGTCAGGAGAGCCTTTGGGGTCATAATTCAGAGCATTTGGGCTTAGGGTTAGTGTTGAAATTGATGATTTAGTTATAGCGTTAGAATCAGGCATATTTAGGGATAGAGTTATGATTAGAATTCAGTGCATTTAGGGTTAGGGTTAGGGTTAGGGTTAGGTTTAGGGTCATGGTTAGAATCGAGAGCATTAAGGATAGTGCTAGGGTTAGAGTTAGGTTTAGGGTTAGCTTTCCTAGAATCGAGGGTTAGGCTTAGGGTTAGGCTTAGAGTGAGGGTTAGGGTTAGAATCAAGCACAGTTTTAGTGTTAGCGTTAGGGTGAGGATTAGGGTTATAGTGCTTTTAGGGCTAGTGGAAGGGATATGGTTAGGATTAGCGTTTAGGTTTGTGTTGGGAGAATCGAGGTTTAGGTTTACGCTTAGGGTCAGGATTGCATTTTGGATCAGAATCGAGTGTATTTAGGCTTTGGGTTAGTGTTCAAATTGACGATTTAGTGTTAGCGTTTGAATCGAGCACATTTGGGGTGAGAGTTATGCTTAGAATTCAGTGCATTTAGGGTTACCGTTAGGGTTAGGGTTAGGTTGAGGGTCAGGGTTAAAATCGAGAGCATTTAAGGATAGTGCTAGGGTTAGAGTTAGGTATAGCGTTCGCTTTCGTAGAATCGAGGGTTAGACTTAAGGTTAGGCTTAGGGTTAGGGTTAGGGTTAGAATCAGGCACATTTTGAGTGGTCTGCTTTTCATCAGGGTATGGCTTAGAGTGCATTTAGGGGTAGGCGTAGGAGTAGGGTTAGGATTAGGGTTCAGGTTTGTGTGGGTAGAATCGAGGTTTAGGGTTGGTCTTGGGGTCAGGAATGACTTTTGGGTTAGAGTCGAGTGCATTTAGGTTTAGGGATAGTGTTGAAATTGACGATTTAGTGTTTGGGTTAGAATCGAGCACATTTAGGGTTAGAGTTTTGGTTAGAATTCGTTAGGGTTAGGGTTAGTGTAAGGGGTAGGGGTAGGGTTAGAGTGCATTTAGGGGTAGCGGTAGGGGTAGGGTTAGGATTAGGGTTAGGGTTTGTGTTGGTAGAATCGAAGTTTAGGGTTAGGCGTAGGGTGAGGATTGCCTTTTGGGTTACAACTGAGTGCATTTAGAGTTAGGGTTAGTGTTGAGATTGACGATTTAGTGTTAGACTTAGAATCGAGCACATTAGGGTGAGAGTTATGGCTAGAATCCACTATATTTAAGCTTAGGGTTAGGGTTAGGGTTTGTGTTGGTAGAATCGATTTTTAGGGTTAGGCTTAGGGTCAGGATTGACTTTTGGGTTAGAGTCGAGTGCATTTAGGGTTAGGCTTAGTGTTGAGATTGACGATTGAGTGTTAGGGTTGTAATCGAGCACATTAGGGTTAGAGTTATGGTTAGAATCCAGTGCATTTAGCGTTAGGATTAGGGATAGGTTTAGGTTTATGTTTAAGGTGAGGGTTAGAATCGAGTGCATTTAAGGATAGTGTTAGGGTTAGAGTTAGGTATAAGGTTAGATTTCGTAGAATCCAGGGTCAGTGTTCGGGTGAGGGTTAGGGTTAGGATTAGGGTTAGAATTAGGAGCATTTTTAGCGTTAGGGTTGGGATTAGGGTCAGGGATTGAGTGCATTTAGGGCTAGGGGAGGAGTTGGGTTAGGATCAGGGTTAGGGTTTGTGTTGGTAGAATCGAGGTTTTGGGTTAGGCTTAGGGTCAGGAGAGCATTTGGGGTCATAATTCAGAGCATTTGGGCTTAGGGTTAGTGTTGAAATTGATGATTTAGTTATAGCGTTAGAATCAGGCACATTTAGGGATAGAGTTATGATTAGAATTCAGTGCATTTATGGTTAGAGTTAGGTTTATTGTTAGTTTTAGGGTCAGGGTTAGAATCGAGAGCATTTAAGGATGGTGCTAGTGTTAGAGTTAAGTTTAGGGTTAGCTTTCGTAGAATCGAGGGTTAGGCTTAGGGTTAGGCTTAGGGGGAGGGTTAGGGTTAGAATCAAGGACAGCTTTAGTGTTAGCGTTAGGGTGAGGATTAGGGTTAAAGTGCTTTTAGGGCTAGTGGAAGGGGTAGGGTTAGGATTAGGGTTAAGGTTTGTGTTGGTAGAATCGAGGTTTAGGGTTAGGCTTAGGGTCAGGATTGCATTTTGGATCGGAATCGAGTGTATTTAGGCTTTGGCTTAGTGTTCAAATTGACGATTAATGTTAGGGTTTGAATCGAGCACATTTAGGGTTAGAGTTTTGTTTAGAATTCGTTAGGGTTAGGGTTAGTGTAAGGGGTAGGGGTAGGGTTGGCGTGCATTTAGGGGTAGGGGTAGGGGTAGGGTTAGGAATCGGGTTAGGGTTTGTGTTGGTAGGATCGAAGTTTAGGGTTAGGCGTAGGGTGAGGATTGCCTTTTGGGTTACAACTGAGTGCATTTAGAGTTAGGGTTAGTGTTGAGATTGACGATTTAGTGTTAGACTTAGAATTGAGCACATTAGGGTTAGATTTATGGTTCGAATCCACTATATTTAAGCTTAGGGTTAGGGTTAGGTTTATTAGGGTCAGGATTAGAATCGAGAGCATTTAAGGATAGTGTTAGGGTTAGAGTTAGGTTTAGGGTTAGGTTTCGTAGAATTGAGGCTTAGGGTTAGGGTTAGGGTTAGGGTTAGGGATAGAATCAAGCGCATTTTTAGTGTTAGGGGTTGGGTCAGGGTTAGTGTTAGAGTGCATACAGAGGTAGGTGTAGGAGTAGGGTTGTGATTAGGGTTAGGGTTTATGTTGGTAGAATCGAGGTTTAGGGTGCGCTTAGGGTCAGGATTGCCTTTTGGGTTAGAGTCGAGTGCATTTAGGGTTAGGCTTAGTGTTGAGATTGATGATTTAGTGTTAGGGTTATAATCGAGCACATTAGGGTTAGAGTTATGGTTAGAATTCAGTGCATTTAGGGTTAGCGTTAGGGTTAGGGTTAGGTTGAGAGTCAGGGTTAAAATCGAGAGCATTTAAGGATAGTGCTAGGGTTAGAGTTAGGTTTAGCGTTTACTTTCGTAGAATCGAGGGTTAGGCTTAAGGTTAGGCTTAGGGTTAGGGTTAGGGTTAGAATCAGGCACATTTTTAGTGGTCTGCTTTTCATCAGGGTATGGCTTAGAGTGCCTTTAGGGGAAGGCGTAGGAGTAGGGTTAGGATTAGGGTTAAGGTTTGTGTTGGTAGAATCGAGGTTTAGGATTAGGCTTAGAGTAAGGAATGGCTTTTGGGTTAGAGTCGAGTGCATTTAGGGTTAGGGATAGTGTTGAAATTGACGATTTAGTGTTTGGGTTAGAATCGAGCACACTTAGGGTTAGAGTCATGGTTCGAATCCACTATATTTAAGCTTAGGGTTAGGGTTAGGATTATTAGGGTCAGGACTGGAATCGAGAGCATTTAAGGATAGTGTTAGGGTTAGAGTTAGGTTTAGGGTTAGGTTTCGTAGAATTGAGGGTTACGGTTAGGTTTAGGGTTAGGGTTAGAATCAAGCGCATTTTTAGTGTTAGGGTTTGAGTCAGGGTTAGGGTTAGAGTGCATACAGAGGTAGGGATAGGAGTAGGGTTGGGATTAGGGTTAGGGTTTGTGTTGGTAGAATCGATGTTTAGGGTTAGGCTTAGGGTCAGGATTGCCTTTTGGGTTAGAGTCGAGTGCATTTAGGGTTAGGCTTAGTGTTGAGGTTAACGATTTAGTGTTAGGGTTATAATCGAGCACATTAGGGTTAGAGTTATGGTTAGAATCCAGTGCATTTAGGGTTAGGATTAGGGATAGGGTTAGGTTTATGTTTAGGGTGAGGGTTAGAATCGAGTGCATTTAAGGACAGTGTTAGGGTTATAGTTAGGTATAGGGTTAGCTTTCGTAGAATCGAGGGTCAGTGTTAGGGTGAGGGTAAGGGTTATTATTAGGGTTAGAATCAGGAGCATTTTTAGCGTTAGGGTTGGGGTTAGGGTCAGGGTTTGAGTGCATTTAGGGCTAGGGGAGGAGTTGGGTTAGGATTAGGGTTAGGGTTTGTGTTGGTAGAATCGAGGTTTTGGGTTAGGCTTAGGGTCAGCAATGGCTTTTTGGTTAGAGTCGAGTCCATTTAGGGTTAGGGATAGTGTTGAAATTGACGATTTAGTGTTTGGGTTAGAATCGAGCACATTTAGGTTTAGACTTATGGTTCGAATCCACTATATTTAATCTTAGGTTAGGGTTAGGGTCATTAGGGTCACGATTAGAATCGAGAGCATTTAAGGATAGTGTTAGGGTTAGAGTTAGGTATAGGGTTAGCTTTCGTACAATCCAGGGTCAGTGTTCGGGTGAGGTTTAGGTTAGGATTAGGGTTAGAATCAGGAGCATTTTTAACGTTAGGGTTGGGGTTAGGGTCAGGGTTTGAGTGCATTTAGGGGTAGGGGAGGAGTTGGGTTAGGATTAGGGTTAGGGTTTGTGTTGGTAGAATCGAGGTTTTGGGATAGGCTTAGGGTCAGGAGAGCCTTTGGGGTCATAATTCAGAGCATTTGGGCTTAGGGTTAGTGTTGAAATTGATGATTTAGTTATAGCGTTAGAATCAGGCATATTTAGGGATAGAGTTATGATTAGAATTCAGTGCATTTAGGGTTAGGGTTAGGGTTAGGGTTAGGTTTAGGGTCATGGTTAGAATCGAGAGCATTAAGGATAGTGCTAGGGTTAGAGTTAGGTTTAGGGTTAGCTTTCCTAGAATCGAGGGTTAGGCTTAGGGTTAGGCTTAGAGTGAGGGTTAGGGTTAGAATCAAGCACAGTTTTAGTGTTAGCGTTAGGGTGAGGATTAGGGTTATAGTGCTTTTAGGGCTAGTGGAAGGGATATGGTTAGGATTAGCGTTTAGGTTTGTGTTGGGAGAATCGAGGTTTAGGTTTACGCTTAGGGTCAGGATTGCATTTTGGATCAGAATCGAGTGTATTTAGGCTTTGGGTTAGTGTTCAAATTGACGATTTAGTGTTAGCGTTTGAATCGAGCACATTTGGGGTGAGAGTTATGCTTAGAATTCAGTGCATTTAGGGTTACCGTTAGGGTTAGGGTTAGGTTGAGGGTCAGGGTTAAAATCGAGAGCATTTAAGGATAGTGCTAGGGTTAGAGTTAGGTATAGCGTTCGCTTTCGTAGAATCGAGGGTTAGACTTAAGGTTAGGCTTAGGGTTAGGGTTAGGGTTAGAATCAGGCACATTTTGAGTGGTCTGCTTTTCATCAGGGTATGGCTTAGAGTGCATTTAGGGGTAGGCGTAGGAGTAGGGTTAGGATTAGGGTTCAGGTTTGTGTGGGTAGAATCGAGGTTTAGGGTTGGTCTTGGGGTCAGGAATGACTTTTGGGTTAGAGTCGAGTGCATTTAGGTTTAGGGATAGTGTTGAAATTGACGATTTAGTGTTTGGGTTAGAATCGAGCACATTTAGGGTTAGAGTTTTGGTTAGAATTCGTTAGGGTTAGGGTTAGTGTAAGGGGTAGGGGTAGGGTTAGAGTGCATTTAGGGGTAGCGGTAGGGGTAGGGTTAGGATTAGGGTTAGGGTTTGTGTTGGTAGAATCGAAGTTTAGGGTTAGGCGTAGGGTGAGGATTGCCTTTTGGGTTACAACTGAGTGCATTTAGAGTTAGGGTTAGTGTTGAGATTGACGATTTAGTGTTAGACTTAGAATCGAGCACATTAGGGTGAGAGTTATGGCTAGAATCCACTATATTTAAGCTTAGGGTTAGGGTTAGGGTTTGTGTTGGTAGAATCGATTTTTAGGGTTAGGCTTAGGGTCAGGATTGACTTTTGGGTTAGAGTCGAGTGCATTTAGGGTTAGGCTTAGTGTTGAGATTGACGATTGAGTGTTAGGGTTGTAATCGAGCACATTAGGGTTAGAGTTATGGTTAGAATCCAGTGCATTTAGCGTTAGGATTAGGGATAGGTTTAGGTTTATGTTTAAGGTGAGGGTTAGAATCGAGTGCATTTAAGGATAGTGTTAGGGTTAGAGTTAGGTATAAGGTTAGATTTCGTAGAATCCAGGGTCAGTGTTCGGGTGAGGGTTAGGGTTAGGATTAGGGTTAGAATTAGGAGCATTTTTAGCGTTAGGGTTGGGATTAGGGTCAGGGATTGAGTGCATTTAGGGCTAGGGGAGGAGTTGGGTTAGGATCAGGGTTAGGGTTTGTGTTGGTAGAATCGAGGTTTTGGGTTAGGCTTAGGGTCAGGAGAGCATTTGGGGTCATAATTCAGAGCATTTGGGCTTAGGGTTAGTGTTGAAATTGATGATTTACTTATAGCGTTATAATCAGGCACATTTACGGATAGAGTTATGATTAGAATTCAGTGCATTTAGGGTTAGGGTTAGCTTTAGGGTTAGGGTAAGGTTTAGGGCCAGCGTTAGAATCGAGAGCATCAAGGATAGTGCTAGGGTTAGAGTTAGGTTTAGGGTTAGCTTTCGTAGAATCGAGGGTTAGGCTTAGGGTTAGGCTTAGGGTGACGGTTAGGGTTAGAATCAAGCACAGTTTTAGTGTTAGCGTTAGGGTGAGGATTAGGGTTAAAGTGCTTTTAGGGCTAGTGGAAGGGATGGGGTTAGGATTAGGGTTAAGGTTTGTGTTGGTAGAATCGAGGTTGAGGTTTAGGTTTAGGGTCAGGATTGCATTTTGGATCAGAATCGAGTGTATTTAGGCTTTGCGTTAGTGTTCAAATTGACGATTTAGTGTTAGGGTTTGAATCGAGCACATTTAGGGTGAGAGTCATGCTTACAATTCAGTGCATTTAGGGTTAGCGTTAAGGTTAGGGTTAGGTTGAGCGTCAGGGTTAAAATCGAGAGCATTTAAGGATGGTGCTAGGGTTAGAGTTAGGTTTAGCGTTCGCTTTCATAGAATCGAGGGTTAAGCTTAAGGTTAGGCTTAGGGTTACGGTTAGGGTTAGAATCAGGCACATTTTTAGTGGTCTGCTTTTCATCAGGGTATGTCTTAGAGTGCATTTAGGGGTAGGCGTAGGAGTAGGGTTAGGATTCGTGTTCAGGTTTGTGTGGGTAGAATCGAGGTTTAGGGTTGGTCTTGGGGTCAGGAATGACTTTTGGGTTAGAGTCGAGTGCATTTAGGTTTAGGGATAGTGTTGAAATTGACGATTTAGTGTTTGGGTTAGAATCGAGCACATTTAGGGTTAGAGTTTTGGTTAGAATTCGTTAGGGTTAGGGTTAGTGTAAGGGGTAGGGGTAGAGTTAGAGTGCATTTAGGGGTAGGGGTAGGGGTAGGGTTAGGATTAAGGTTAGGGTTTGTGTTGGTAGAATCGAAGTTTAGGGTTAGGCGTAGGGTGAGGATTGCCTTTTGGGTTACAACTGAGTGCATTTAGAGTTAGGGTTAGTGTTGAGATTGACGATTTAGTGTTAGACTTAGAATCGAGCACATTAGGGTGAGAGTTATGGCTAGAATCCACTATATTTAAGCTTAGGGTTAGGGTTAGGGGTTTGTGTTGGTAGAATCGATTTTTAGGGTTAGGCTTAGGGTCAGGATTGCCTTTTGGGTTAGAGTCGAGTGCATTTAGGGTTAGGCTTAGTGTTGAGATTGACGATTGAGTGTTAGGGTTGTAATCGAGCACATTAGGGTTAGAGTTATGGTTAGAATCCAGTGCATTTAGGGTTAGGATTAGGGATAGGTTTAGGTTTATGTTTAAGGTGAGGGTTAGAATCGAGTGCATTTAAGGATAGTGTTAGGGTTAGAGTTAGGTATAAGGTTAGCTTTCGTAGAATCGAGGGTCAGTGTTCGGGTGAGGGTTAGGGTTAGGATTAGGGTTAGAATTAGGAGCATTTTTAGCGTTAGGGTTGGGATTAGGGTCAGGGATTGAGTGCATTTAGGGCTAGGGGAGGAGTTGGGTTAGGATCAGGGTTAGGGTTTGTGTTGGTAGAATCGAGGTTTTGGGTTAGGCTTAGGGTCAGGAGAGCATTTGGGGTCATAATTCAGAGCATTTGGGCTTAGGGTTAGTGTTGAAATTGATGATTTAGTTATAGCGTTAGAATCAGGCACATTTAGGGATAGAGTTATGATTAGAATTCAGTGCATTTACGGTTAGGGTTAGGGTTAGGGTAAGGTTTAGGGTCAGGGTTAGAATCGAGAGCATTAAGGATAGTGCTAGGGTTAGAGTTAGGTTTAGGGTTAGTTTCGTAGAATCGAGGGTTAGGCTTAGGGTTAGGCTTAGGGTGAGGGTTAGGGTTAGAATCAAGCACAGTTTTAGTGTTAGCGTTATGGTGAGGATTAGGGTTAAAGTGCTTTTAGGGCTAGCGGAAGGGATAGGGTTAGGATTAGGGTTAAGGTTTGTGTTGGTAGAATCGAGGTTGAGGTTTAGGCTTAGGGTCAGGATTGCATTTTGGATCAGAATCGAGTGTATTTAGGCTTTGGGTTAGTGTTCAAATTGACGATTTAGTGTTAGGGTTTGAATCGAGCACATTTAGGGTGAGAGTTATGCTTAGAATTCAGTGCATTTAGGGTTAGCGTTAGGCTTAGGGTAGGTTGAGGGTCAGGGTTAAAATCGAGAGCATTTAAGGATAGTGCTAGGGTTAGAGTTAGGTTTAGCGTTCGCTTTCGTAGAATCGAGGGTTAGGCTTAAGGTTAGGCTTAGGGTTAGGGTTAGGGTTAGAATCAGGCACATTTTTAGTGGTCTGCTTTTCATCAGGGTATGGCTTAGAGTGCATTTAGGGCTAGGCGTAGGAGTAGGGTTAGGATTAGGGTTAAGGTTTGTGTTGGTAGAATCGAGGTTTAGGGTTGGGCTTGGGGTCAGGAATGACTTTTGGGTTAGAGTCGAGTGCATTTAGGGTTAGGGATAGTGTTGAAATTGACGATTTAGTGTTTCGGTTAGAATCGAGCACATTTAGGGTTAGAGTTTTGTTTAGAATTCGTTAGGATTAGGGTTAGTGTAAGGGGTAGGGATAGGGTTGTCGTGCATTTAGGGGTAGGGGTAGGGGTAGGGGTAGGATTAGGGTTAGGGTTTGTGTTGGTAGGATCGAAGTTTAGGGTTAGGCGTAGGGTGAGGATTGCCTTTTGGGTTACAACTGAGTGCATTTAGAGTTAGGGTTAGTGTTGAGATTGACGATTTAGTGTTAGACTTAGAATTGAGCACATTAGGGTTAGATTTATGGTTCGAATCCATTATATTTAAGCTTAGGGTTAGGGTTAGGATTATTAGGGTCTGGATTAGAATCGAGAGCATTTAAGGATAGTGTTAGGGTTAGAGTTAGGTTTAGGGTTAGGTTTCGTAGAATTGAGACTTAGGGTTAGGGTTAGGGTTAGGGTTAGGGATAGAATCAAGCGCATTTTTAGTGTTAGGGTTTGGGTCAGTGTTAGGGTTAGAGTGCATACAGAGGTAGGTATAGGAGTAGGGTTGTGATTAGGGTTAGGGTTTATGTTGGTAGAATCGAGGTTTAGGGTGAGGCTTAGGGTCAGGATTGCCTTTTGGTTCGAGTCGAGTGCATTTAGGGTTAGGCTTAGTGTTGAGATTGACGATTTAGTGTTAGGGTTATAATCGAGCACATTAGGGTTAGAGTTATGGTTAGAATTCAGTGCATTTAGGGTTAGCGTTAGGGTTAGGGTTAGGTTGAGAGTCAGGGTTAAAATCGAGAGCATTTAAGGATAGTGCTAGGGTTAGAGTTATGTTTAACGTTCGCTTTCGTAGAATCGAGGGTTAGGCTTAAGGTTAGGCTTAGGGTTAGGGATAGGGTTAGAATCAGGCACATTTTTAGTGGTCTGCTTTTCATCAGGGTATGGCTTAGAGTGCCTTTAGGCGTAGGCGTAGGAGTAGGGGTAGGATTAGGGTTAAGGTTTGTGTTGGTAGAATCGAGGCTGAGGGTTAGGCTTAGAGTCAGGAATGGCTTTTGGGTTAGAGTCGAGTGCATTTAGGGTTAGGGATAGTGTTGAAATTGACGATTTAGTGTTTGGGTGAGAATCGAGCACACTTAGGGTTAGAGTTATGGTTCGAATCCACTATATTTAAGCTTAGGGTTAGGGTTAGGGTTATTAGGGTAAGGACTGGAATCGAGAGCATTTAAGCATAGTGTTAGGGTTAGAGTTAGGTTTAGGGTTAGGTTTCGTAGAATTGAGGCTTAGGGTTAGGGTTAGGGTTAGGGTTAGGGTTAGGGTTAGAATCAAGCGCATTTTTAGTGTTACGGTTTGTGTCAGGGTTAGGGTTAGAGTGCATACAGAGGTAGGGATAGGAGTAGGGTTGGGATTAGGGTTCGGGTTTGTGTTGGTAGAATCGAGGTTTAGGGTTAGGCTTAGGGTCAGGATTGCCTTTTGGGTTACAGTCGAGTGCATTTAGGGTTAGGCTTAGTGTTGAGATTGACGATTGAGTGTTAGGGTTATAATCGAGCACATTAGGGTTAGAGTTATGGTTAGAATCCAGTGCATTTAGGGTTAGTCTTAGGGATAGGGTTAGGTTTATGTTTAGGGTGAGGGTTAGAATCGAGTGCATTTAAGGATAGTGTTAGGGTTAGAGTTAGGTATAGGGTTAGCTTTCGTAGAATCGAGGGTCAGTGTTCGGGTGAGGGTTAGGGTTAAGATTAGGGTTAGAATCAGGAGCATTTTTAGCGTTAGGGTTGTGGTTAGGGTCAGGGTTTGAGTGCATTTAGGGGTAGGGGAGGAGTTGGGTTAGGATTAGGGTTAGGGTTTGTGTTGGTAGAATCGAGGTTTTGGGTTAGGCTTAGGGTCAGGAGAGCATTTGGGGTCATAATTCAGAGCATTTCGGCTTAGGATTAGTGTTGAAATTGATGATTTAGTTATAGCGTTAGAATCAGGCACATTTAGGGATAGAGTCATGCTTAGAATTCAGTGCATTTAGGGTTAGCGTTAGGGTTAGGGTTAGGTTGAGCGTCAGGGTTAAAATCGAGAGCATTTAAGGATGGTGCTAGGGTTAGAGTTAGGTGTAGCGTTCACTTTCGTAGAATCGAGGGTTAAGCTTCAGGTTAGGCTTAGGGTTAGGGTTAGGCTTAGAATCAGGCACATTTTTAGTGGTCTGCTTTTCATCATGGTATGGCTTAGAGTGCATTTAGGGGTAGGCGTAGGAGTAGGGTTAGGATTAGGGTTCAGGTTCGGTGGGTAGAATCGAGGTTTAGGGTTGGTCTTGGGGTCAGGAATGACTTTTGGGTTAGAGTCGAGTGCATTTAGGGTTAGGGATAGTGTTGAAATTGACGATTTAGTGTTTTGGTTAGAATCGAGCACATTTAGGGTTAGAGTTTTGGGTAGAATTCGTTAGGGTTAGGGTTAGTGTAAGGGGTAGGGGTAGGGTTAGAGTGCATTTAGGGGTAGGGGTAGGGGTAGGGTTAGGATTAGGGTTAGGGTTTGTGTTGGTAGAATCGAAGTTTAGGGTTAGGCGTAGGGTGAGGATTGCCTTTTGGGTTACAACTGAGTGCATTTAGAGTTAGGGTTAGTGTTGAGATTGACGATTTAGTGTTAGACTTAGAATCGAGCACATTAGGGTGAGAGTTATGGCTAGAAACCACTATATTTAAGCTTAGGGTTAGGGTTAGGGGTTTGTGTTGGTAGAATCGATTTTTAGGGTTAGGCTTAGGGTCAGGATTGCCTTTTGGGTTAGAGTCGAGTGCATTTAGGGTTAGGCTTAGTGTTGAGATTGACGATTGAGTGTTAGGGTTGTAATCGAGCACATTAGGGTTAGAGTTATGGTTAGAATCCAGTGCATTTAGGGTTAGGATTAGGGATAGGTTTAGGTTTATGTTTAAGGTGAGGGTTAGAATCGAGTGCATTTAAGGATAGTGTTAGGGTTAGAGTTAGGTATAAGGTTAGCTTTCGTAGAATCGAGGGTCAGTGTTCGGGTGAGGGTTAGGGTTAGGATTAGGGTTAGAATTAGGAGCATTTTTAGCGTTAGGGTTGGGATTAGGGTCAGGGATTGAGTGCATTTAGGGCTAGGGGAGGAGTTGGGTTAGGATCAGGGTTAGGGTTTGTGTTGGTAGAATCGAGGTTTTGGGTTAGGCTTAGGGTCAGGAGAGCATTTGGGGTCATAATTCAGAGCATTTGGGCTTAGGGTTAGTGTTGAAATTGATGATTTAGTTATAGCGTTAGAATCAGGCACATTTAGGGATAGAGTTATGATTAGAATTCAGTGCATTTACGGTTAGGGTTAGGGTTAGGGTAAGGTTTAGGGTCAGGGTTAGAATCGAGAGCATTAAGGATAGTGCTAGGGTTAGAGTTAGGTTTAGGGTTAGTTTCGTAGAATCGAGGGTTAGGCTTAGGGTTAGGCTTAGGGTGAGGGTTAGGGTTAGAATCAAGCACAGTTTTAGTGTTAGCGTTATGGTGAGGATTAGGGTTAAAGTGCTTTTAGGGCTAGCGGAAGGGATAGGGTTAGGATTAGGGTTAAGGTTTGTGTTGGTAGAATCGAGGTTGAGGTTTAGGCTTAGGGTCAGGATTGCATTTTGGATCAGAATCGAGTGTATTTAGGCTTTGGGTTAGTGTTCAAATTGACGATTTAGTGTTAGGGTTTGAATCGAGCACATTTAGGGTGAGAGTTATGCTTAGAATTCAGTGCATTTAGGGTTAGCGTTAGGCTTAGGGTAGGTTGAGGGTCAGGGTTAAAATCGAGAGCATTTAAGGATAGTGCTAGGGTTAGAGTTAGGTTTAGCGTTCGCTTTCGTAGAATCGAGGGTTAGGCTTAAGGTTAGGCTTAGGGTTAGGGTTAGGGTTAGAATCAGGCACATTTTTAGTGGTCTGCTTTTCATCAGGGTATGGCTTAGAGTGCATTTAGGGCTAGGCGTAGGAGTAGGGTTAGGATTAGGGTTAAGGTTTGTGTTGGTAGAATCGAGGTTTAGGGTTGGGCTTGGGGTCAGGAATGACTTTTGGGTTAGAGTCGAGTGCATTTAGGGTTAGGGATAGTGTTGAAATTGACGATTTAGTGTTTCGGTTAGAATCGAGCACATTTAGGGTTAGAGTTTTGTTTAGAATTCGTTAGGATTAGGGTTAGTGTAAGGGGTAGGGATAGGGTTGTCGTGCATTTAGGGGTAGGGGTAGGGGTAGGGGTAGGATTAGGGTTAGGGTTTGTGTTGGTAGGATCGAAGTTTAGGGTTAGGCGTAGGGTGAGGATTGCCTTTTGGGTTACAACTGAGTGCATTTAGAGTTAGGGTTAGTGTTGAGATTGACGATTTAGTGTTAGACTTAGAATTGAGCACATTAGGGTTAGATTTATGGTTCGAATCCATTATATTTAAGCTTAGGGTTAGGGTTAGGATTATTAGGGTCTGGATTAGAATCGAGAGCATTTAAGGATAGTGTTAGGGTTAGAGTTAGGTTTAGGGTTAGGTTTCGTAGAATTGAGACTTAGGGTTAGGGTTAGGGTTAGGGTTAGGGATAGAATCAAGCGCATTTTTAGTGTTAGGGTTTGGGTCAGTGTTAGGGTTAGAGTGCATACAGAGGTAGGTATAGGAGTAGGGTTGTGATTAGGGTTAGGGTTTATGTTGGTAGAATCGAGGTTTAGGGTGAGGCTTAGGGTCAGGATTGCCTTTTGGGTTCGAGTCGAGTGCATTTAGGGTTAGGCTTAGTGTTGAGATTGACGATTTAGTGTTAGGGTTATAATCGAGCACATTAGGGTTAGAGTTATGGTTAGAATTCAGTGCATTTAGGGTTAGCGTTAGGGTTAGGGTTAGGTTGAGAGTCAGGGTTAAAATCGAGAGCATTTAAGGATAGTGCTAGGGTTAGAGTTATGTTTAACGTTCGCTTTCGTAGAATCGAGGGTTAGGCTTAAGGTTAGGCTTAGGGTTAGGGATAGGGTTAGAATCAGGCACATTTTTAGTGGTCTGCTTTTCATCAGGGTATGGCTTAGAGTGCCTTTAGGCGTAGGCGTAGGAGTAGGGGTAGGATTAGGGTTAAGGTTTGTGTTGGTAGAATCGAGGCTGAGGGTTAGGCTTAGAGTCAGGAATGGCTTTTGGGTTAGAGTCGAGTGCATTTAGGGTTAGGGATAGTGTTGAAATTGACGATTTAGTGTTTGGGTGAGAATCGAGCACACTTAGGGTTAGAGTTATGGTTCGAATCCACTATATTTAAGCTTAGGGTTAGGGTTAGGGTTATTAGGGTAAGGACTGGAATCGAGAGCATTTAAGCATAGTGTTAGGGTTAGAGTTAGGTTTAGGGTTAGGTTTCGTAGAATTGAGGCTTAGGGTTAGGGTTAGGGTTAGGGTTAGGGTTAGGGTTAGAATCAAGCGCATTTTTAGTGTTACGGTTTGTGTCAGGGTTAGGGTTAGAGTGCATACAGAGGTAGGGATAGGAGTAGGGTTGGGATTAGGGTTCGGGTTTGTGTTGGTAGAATCGAGGTTTAGGGTTAGGCTTAGGGTCAGGATTGCCTTTTGGGTTACAGTCGAGTGCATTTAGGGTTAGGCTTAGTGTTGAGATTGACGATTGAGTGTTAGGGTTATAATCGAGCACATTAGGGTTAGAGTTATGGTTAGAATCCAGTGCATTTAGGGTTAGTCTTAGGGATAGGGTTAGGTTTATGTTTAGGGTGAGGGTTAGAATCGAGTGCATTTAAGGATAGTGTTAGGGTTAGAGTTAGGTATAGGGTTAGCTTTCGTAGAATCGAGGGTCAGTGTTCGGGTGAGGGTTAGGGTTAAGATTAGGGTTAGAATCAGGAGCATTTTTAGCGTTAGGGTTGTG
The DNA here is from genome assembly GCF_028372415.1 of Notamacropus eugenii. NCBI lineage: Eukaryota > Metazoa > Chordata > Mammalia > Diprotodontia > Macropodidae > Notamacropus > Notamacropus eugenii. The sequence continues at coordinate 459,372 of NW_027325096.1, forward strand.
GTTAGGGTCAGGGTTTGAGTGCATTTAGGGGTAGGGGAGGAGTTGGGTTAGGATTAGGGTTAGGGTTTGTGTTGGTAGAATCGAGGTTTTGGGTTAGGCTTAGGGTCAGGAGAGCATTTGGGGTCATAATTCAGAGCATTTCGGCTTAGGATTAGTGTTGAAATTGATGATTTAGTTATAGCGTTAGAATCAGGCACATTTAGGGATAGAGTCATGCTTAGAATTCAGTGCATTTAGGGTTAGCGTTAGGGTTAGGGTTAGGTTGAGCGTCAGGGTTAAAATCGAGAGCATTTAAGGATGGTGCTAGGGTTAGAGTTAGGTGTAGCGTTCACTTTCGTAGAATCGAGGGTTAAGCTTCAGGTTAGGCTTAGGGTTAGGGTTAGGCTTAGAATCAGGCACATTTTTAGTGGTCTGCTTTTCATCATGGTATGGCTTAGAGTGCATTTAGGGGTAGGCGTAGGAGTAGGGTTAGGATTAGGGTTCAGGTTCGGTGGGTAGAATCGAGGTTTAGGGTTGGTCTTGGGGTCAGGAATGACTTTTGGGTTAGAGTCGAGTGCATTTAGGGTTAGGGATAGTGTTGAAATTGACGATTTAGTGTTTTGGTTAGAATCGAGCACATTTAGGGTTAGAGTTTTGGGTAGAATTCGTTAGGGTTAGGGTTAGTGTAAGGGGTAGGGGTAGGGTTAGAGTGCATTTAGGGGTAGGGGTAGGGGTAGGGTTAGGATTAGGGTTAGGGTTTGTGTTGGTAGAATCGAAGTTTAGGGTTAGGCGTAGGGTGAGGATTGCCTTTTGGGTTACAACTGAGTGCATTTAGAGTTAGGGTTAGTGTTGAGATTGACGATTTAGTGTTAGACTTAGAATCGAGCACATTAGGGTGAGAGTTATGGCTAGAATCTACTATATTTAAGCTTAGGGTTAGGGTTAGGGTTTGTGTTGGTAGAATCGATTTTTAGGGCTAGGCTTAGGGTCAGGATTGCCTTTTGGGTTAGAGTCGAGTGCATTTAGGGTTAGGCTTAGTGTTGAGATTGACGATTGAGTGTTAGGGTTGTAATCGAGCACATTAGGGTTAGAGTTATGGTTAGAATCCAGTGCATTTAGGGTTAGGATTAGGGATAGGGTTAGGTTGATGTTTAAGGTGAGCGTTAGAATCGAGTGCATTTAAGGATAGTGTTAGGGTAAGAGTTAGGTATAGGGTTAGCTTTCGTAGAATCGAGGGTCAGTGTTCGGGTGAGGGTTAGGGTTAGGATTAGGGTTAGAATCAGGAGCATTTTTAGCGTTAGGGTTGGGATTTGGTCAGGGATTGAGTGCATTTAGGGCTAGGGGAGGAGTTGGGTTAGGATTAGGGTTAGGGTTTGTGTTGGTAGAATCGAGGTTTTGTGTTAGGGTTAGGGTCAGGAGAGCATTTAGGGTCATAATTCAGAGCATTTGGGCTTAGGGTTAGTGTTGAAATTGATGATTTAGTTATAGCGTTAGAATCAGGGACATTTAGGGATAGAGTTATGATTAGAATTCAGTGCATTTAGGGTTAGGGTTAGGGTTAGGGTAAGGTTTAGGGTCAGGGTTAGAATCGAGAGCATTAAGGATAGTGCTAGGGTTCGAGTTAGGTTTAGGGTTAGCTTTCGTAGAATCGAGGGTTAGGCTTAGGGTTAGGCTTAGGGTGAGGGTTAGGGTTCAAATCAAGCACAGTTTTAGTATTACCGTTAGGGTGAGGATTAGGGTTAAAGTGCTTTTAGGGCTAGTGGAAGGGATAGGGCTAGGATTAGGGTTAAGGTTTGTGTTGGTAGAATCGAGGTTTAGTTTCAGCCTTAGGGTCAGGATTGCATTTTGGATCAGAATCGAGTGTATTTAGGCTTTGGGTTAGTGTTCAAATTGACGATTTGGTGTTAGGGTTTGAATCGAGCACATTTAGGGTGAGAGTTATGCTTAGAATTCAGTGCATTTAGGGTTAGCGTTAGGGTTAGGGTTAGGTTGAGCGTCAGGGTTAAAATCGAGAGCGTTTAAGGATGGTGCTAGGGTTCGAGTTAGGTTTAGCGTTCGCTTTCGTAGAATCGAGGGGTAAGCTTAAGTTTAGGCTTAGGATTAGGGTTAGGGTTAGAATCAGGCACATTTTTAGTGGTCTGCTTTTCATCAGGGTATGGCTTAGAGTGCATTTAGGGGTAGGCGTAGGAGTAGGGTTAGGATTAGGGTTAAGGTTTGTGTTGGTAGAATCGAGGTTTAGGGTTGGGCTTGGGGTCAGGGATGACTTTTGGGTTAGAGTCGAGTGCATTTAGGGTTAGGGATAGTGTTGAAATTGACGATTTAGTGTTTGGGTTAGAATCGAGCACATTTAGGGTTAGAGTTTTGGTTAGAATTCGTTAGGGTTAGGGTTAGTGCAAGGGGTAGGGGTAGGGTTAGAGTGCATTTAGGGGTAGCGGTAGGGGTAGGGTTAGGATTAGGGTTAGGGTTTGTGTTGGTAGAATCGAAGTTTAGGGTTAGGCGTAGGGTGAGGATTGCCTTTTGGGTTACAACTGAGTGCATTTAGAGTTAGGGTTAGTGTTGAGATTGACGATTTAGTGTTAGACTTAGAATCGAGCACATTAGGGTGAGAGTTATGGCTAGAATCCACTATATTTAAGCTTAGGGTTAGGGTTAGGGTTTGTGTTGGTAGAATCGATTTTTAGGGTTAGGCTTAGGGTCAGGATTGCCTTTTGGGTTAGAGTCGAGTGCATTTAGGGTTAGGCTTAGTGTTGAGATTGACGATTGAGTGTTAGGGTTGTAATGGAGCACATTAGGGTTAGAGTTATGGTTAGAATCCAGTGCATTTAGGGTTAGGATTAGGGATAGGGTTAGGTTGATGTTTAAGGTGAGCGTTAGAATCGAGTGCATTTAAGGATAGTGTTAGGGTAAGAGTTAGGTATAGGGTTAGCTTTCGTAGAATCGAGGGTCAGTGTTCGGGTGAGGGTTAGGGTTAGGATTAGGGTTAGAATCAGGAGCATTTTTAGCGTTAGGGTTGGGATTTGGTCAGGGATTGAGTGCATTTAGGGCTAGGGGAGGAGTTGGGTTAGGATTAGGGTTAGGGTTTGTGTTGGTAGAATCGAGGTTTTGGGTTAGGGTTAGGGTCAGGAGAGCATTTAGGGTCATAATTCAGAGCATTTGGGCTTAGGGTTAGTGTTGAAATTGATGATTTAATTATAGCGTTAGAATCAGGGACATTTAGGGATAGAGTTATGATTAGAATTCAGTGCATTTAGGGTTAGGGTTAGGGTTAGGGTAAGGTTTAGGGTCAGGATTAGAATCGAGAGCATTAAGGATAGTGCTAGGGTTAGAGTTAGGTTGAGGGTTAGCTTTCCTAGAATCGAGGGTTAGGCTTAGGGTTAGGCTTAGGGTGAGGGTTAGGGCTAGAATCAAGCACAGTTTTAGTGTTAGCGTTAGGGTGAGGATTAGGGTTAAAGTGCTTTTAGGGCTAGTGGAAGGGATAGGGCTAGGATTAGGGTTAAGGTTTGTGTTGGTAGAATCAAGGTTTAGGTTTAGGCTTAGGGTCAGGATTGCATTTTGGATCAGAATCGAGTGTATTTAGGCTTTGGGTTAGTGTTCAAATTGACGATTTAGTGTTAGGGTTTGAATCGAGCACATTTAGGGTGAGAGTTATGCTTAGAATTCAGTGCATTTAGGGTTAGCGTTAGGGTTAGGGTTAGCTTGAGCGTCAGGGTTAAAATCGAGAGCGTTTAAGGATGGTGCTAGGGTTAGAGTTAGGTTTAGCGTTCGCTTTCGTAGAATCGAGGGGTAAGCTTAAGTTTAGGCTTAGGATTAGGGTTAGGGTTAGAATCAGGCACATTTTTAGTGGTCTGCTTTTCATCAGGGTATGGCTTAGAGTGCATTTAGGGGTAGGCGTAGGAGTAGGGTTAGGATTAGGGTTAAGGTTTGTGTTGGTAGAATCGAGGTTTAGGGTTGGGCTTGGGGTAAGGGATGACTTTTGGGTTAGAGTCGAGTGCATTTAGGGTTAGGGATAGTGTTGAAATTGACGATTTAGTGTTTGGGTTAAAATCGAGCACATTTAGGGTTAGAGTTTTGGTTAGAATTCGTTAGGGTTAGGGTTAGTGCAAGGGGTAGGGGTAGGGTTAGAGTGCATTTAGGGGTAGGGGTAGGGGTAGGGTTAGGATTAGGGTTAGGGTTTGTGTTGGTAGAATCGAAGTTTAGGGTTAGGCGTAGGGTGAGGATTGCCTTTTGGGTTACAACTGAGTGCATTTAGAGTTAGGGTTAGTGTTGAGATTGACGATTTAGTGTTAGACTTAGAATCGAGCACATTAGGGTGAGAATTATGGCTAGAATCCACTATATTTAAACTTAGGGTTAGGGTTAGGGTTTGTGTTGGTAGAATCGATTTTTAGGGTTAGGCTTAGGGTCAGGATTGCCTTTTGGGTTAGAGTCGAGTGCATTTAGGGTTAGGCTTAGTGTTGAGATTGACGATTGAGTGTTAGGGTTGTAATGGAGCACATTAGGGTGAGAGTTATGGTTAGAATCCAGTGCATTTAGGGTTAGGATTAGGGATAGGGTTAGGTTTATGTTTAAGGTGAGGGTTAGAATCGAGTGCATTTAAGGATAGTGTTAGGGTTAGAGTTACGTATAGGGTTAGCTTTCGTAGAATCGAGGGTCAGTGTTCGGGTGAGGGTTAGGGTTAGGATTAGGGTTAGAATCAGGAGCATTTTTAGCGTTAGGGTTGGGATTAGGGTCAGGGATTGAGTGCATTTAGGGCTAGGGGAGGAGTTGGGTTAGGATTAGGGTTAGGGTTTGTGTTGGTAGAATCGAGGTTTTGGGTTAGGCTTAGGGTCAGGAGAGCATTTGGGGTCATAATTCAGAGCATTTGGGCTTAGGGTTAGTGTTGAAATTGATGATTTAGTTATAGCGTTAGAATCAGGCACATTTAGGGATAGAGTTATGATTAGAATTCAGTGCATTTAGGGTTAGGGTTGGGGTTAGGGTAAGGTTTAGGGTCAGGGTTAGAATCGAGAGCATTAAGGATAGTGCTAGGGTTAGAGTTAGGTTGAGGGTTAGCTTTCGTAGAATCGAAGGTTAGGGTTAGGGTTAGGCTTAGGGTGAGGGTTAGGGCTAGAATCAAGCACAGTTTTAGTGTTAGCGTTAGGGTGAGGATTAGGGTTAAAGTGCTTTTAGGGCTAGTGGAAGGGATAGGGCTAGGATTAGGGTTAAGGTTTGTGTTGGTAGAATCAAGGTTTAGGTTTAGGCTTAGGGTCAGGATTGCATTTTGGATCAGAATCGAGTGTATTTAGGCTTTGGGTTAGTGTTCAAATTGACGATTTGGTGTTAGGGTTTGAATCGAGCACATTTAGGGTGAGAGTTATGCTTAGAATTCAGTGCATTTAGGGTTAGCGTTAGGGTTAGGGTTAGGTTGAGCGTCAGGGTTAAAATCGAGAGCGTTTAAGGATGGTGCTAGGGTTAGAGTTAGGTTTAGCGTTCGCTTTCGTACAATCGAGGGATAAGCTTAAGTTTAGGCTTAGGATTAGGGTTAGGGTTAGAATCAGGCACATTTTTAGTGGTCTGCTTTTCATCAGGGTATGGCTTAGAGTGCATTTAGGGGTAGGCGTAGGAGTAGGGTTAGGATTAGGGTTAAGGTTTGTGTTGGTAGAATCGAGGTTTAGGGTTGGGCTTGGGGTCAGGGATGACTTTTGGGTTAGAGTCGAGTGCATTTAGGGTTAGGGATAGTGTTGAAATTGACGATTTAGTGTTTGGGTTAGAATCGAGCACATTTAGGGTTAGAGTTTTGGTTAGAATTCGTTAGGGTTAGGGTTAGTGCAAGGGGTAGGGGTAGGGTTAGAGTGCATTTAGGGGTAGGGGTAGGGGTAGGGTTAGGATTAGGGTTAGGGTTTGTGTTGGTAGAATCGAAGTTTAGGGTTAGGCGTAGGGTGAGGATTGCCTTTTGGGTTACAACTGAGTGCATTTAGAGTTAGGGTTAGTGTTGAGATTGACGATTTAGTGTTAGACTTAGAATCGAGCACATTAGGGTGAGAATTATGGCTAGAATCCACTATATTTAAGCTTAGGGTTAGGGTTAGGTTTTGTGTTGGTAGAATCGATTTTGAGGGTTAGGCTTAGGGTCAGGATTGCCTTTTGGGTTAGAGTCGAGTGCATTTAGGGTTAGGCTTAGTGTTGAGATTGACGATTGAGTGTTAGGGTTGTAATGGAGCACATTAGGGTGAGAGTTATGGTTAGAATCCAGTGCATTTAGGGTTAGGATTAGGGATAGGGTTAGGTTTATGTTTAAGGTGAAGGTTAGAATCGAGTGCATTTAAGGATAGTGTTAGGGTTAGAGTTAGGTATAGGGTTAGCTTTCGTAGAATCGAGGGTCAGTGTTCGGGTGAGGGTTAGGGTTAGGATTAGGGTTAGAATCAGGAGCATTTTTAGCGTTAGGGTTGGGATTAGGGTCAGGGACTGAGTGCATTTAGGGCTAGGGGAGGAGTTGGGTTAGGATTAGGGTTAGGGTTTGTGTTGGTAGAATCGAGGTTTTGGGTTAGGCTTAGGGTCAGGAGAGCATTTGGGGTCATAATTCAGAGCATTTGGGCTTAGGGTTAGTGTTGAAATTGATGATTTAGTTATAGCGTTAGAATCAGGCACATTTAGGGATAGAGTTATGATTAGAATTCAGTGCATTTAGGGTTAGGGTTGGGGTTAGGGTAAGGTTTAGGGTCAGGGTTAGAATCGAGAGCATTAAGGATAGTGCTAGGGTTAGAGTTAGGTTGAGGGTTAGCTTTCGTAGAATCGAAGGTTAGGGTTAGGGTTAGGCTTAGGGTGAGGGTTAGGGCTAGAATCAAGCACAGTTTTAGTGTTAGCGTTAGGGTGAGGATTAGGGTTAAAGTGCTTTTAGGGCTAGTGGAAGGGATAGGGCTAGGATTAGGGTTAAGGTTTGTGGTGGTAGAATCAAGGTTTAGGTTTAGGCTTAGGGTCAGGATTGCATTTTGGATCAGAATCGAGTGTATTTAGGCTTTGGGTTAGTGTTCAAATTGACGATTTGGTGTTAGGGTTTGAATGGAGCACATTTAGGGTGAGAGTTATGCTTAGAATTCAGTGCATTTAGGGTTAGCGTTAGGGTTAGGGTTAGGTTGAGCGTCAGGGTTAAAATCGAGAGCGTTTAAGGATGGTGCTAGGGTTTGAGTTAGGTTTAGCGTTCGCTTTCGTAGAATCGAGGGGTAAGCTTAAGTTTAGGCTTAGGATTAGGGTTAGGGTTAGAATCAGGCACATTTTTAGTGGTCTGCTTTTCATCAGGGTATGGCTTAGAGTGCATTTAGGGGTAGGCGTAGGAGTAGGGTTAGGATTAGGGTTAAGGTTTGTGTTGGTAGAATCGAGGTTTAGGGTTGGGCTTGGGGTCAGGGATGACTTTTGGGTTAGAGTCGAGTGCATTTAGGGTTAGGGATAGTGTTGAATTTGACGATTTAGTGTTTGGGTTAGAATCGAGCACATTTAGGGTTAGAGTTTTGGTTAGAATTCGTTAGGGTTAGGGTTAGTGCAAGGGGTAGGGGTAGGGTTAGAGTGCATTTAGGGGTAGGGGTAGGGGTAGGGTTAGGATTAGGGTTAGGGTTTGTGTTGGTAGAATCGAAGTTTAGGGTTAAGCGTAGGGTGAGGATTGCCTTTTGGGTTACAACTGAGTGCATTTAGAGTTAGGCTTAGTGTTGAGATTGACGATTGAGTGTTAGGGTTGTAATGGAGCACATTAGGGTGAGAGTTATGGTTAGAATCCAGTGCATTTAGGGTTAGGATTAGGGATAGGGTTAGGTTTATGTTTAAGGTGAAGGTTAGAATCGAGTGCATTTAAGGATAGTGTTAGGGTTAGAGTTAGGTATAGGGTTAGCTTTCGTAGAATCGAGGGTCAGTGTTCGGGTGAGGGTTAGGGTTAGGATTAGGGTTAGAATCAGGAGCATTTTTAGCGTTAGGGTTGGGATTAGGGTCAGGGACTGAGTGCATTTAGGGCTAGGGGAGGAGTTGGGTTAGGATTAGGGTTAGGGTTTGTGTTGGTAGAATCGAGGTTTTGGGTTAGGCTTAGGGTCAGGAGAGCATTTGGGGTCATAATTCAGAGCATTTGGGCTTAGGGTTAGTGTTGAAATTGATGATTTAGTTATAGCGTTAGAATCAGGCACATTTAGGGATAGAGTTATGATTAGAATTCAGTGCATTTAGGGTTAGGGTTGGGGTTAGGGTAAGGTTTAGGGTCAGGGTTAGAATCGAGAGCATTAAGGATAGTGCTAGGGTTAGAGTTAGGTTGAGGGTTAGCTTTCGTAGAATCGAAGGTTAGGCTTAGGGTTAGGCTTAGGGTGAGGGTTAGGGCTAGAATCAAGCACAGTTTTAGTGTTAGCGTTAGGGTGAGGATTAGGGTTAAAGTGCTTTTAGGGCTAGTGGAAGGGATAGGGCTAGGATTAGGGTTAAGGTTTGTGTTGGTAGAATCAAGGTTTAGGTTTAGGCTTAGGGTCAGGATTGCATTTTGGATCAGAATCGAGTGTATTTAGGCTTTGGGTTAGTGTTCAAATTGACGATTTGGTGTTAGGGTTTGAATCGAGCACATTTAGGGTGAGAGTTATGCTTAGAATTCAGTGCATTTAGGGTTAGCGTTAGGGTTAGGGTTAGGTTGAGCGTCAGGGTTAAAATCGAGAGCGTTTAAGGATGGTGCTAAGGTTTGAGTTAGGTTTAGCGTTCGCTTTCGTAGAATCGAGGGGTAAGCTTAAGTTTAGGCTTAGGATTAGGGTCAGGGTTAGAATCAGGCACATTTTTAGTGGTCTGCTTTTCATCAGGGTATGGCTTAGAGTGCATTTAGGGGTAGGCGTAGGAGTAGGGTTAGGATTAGGGTTAAGGTTTGTGTTGGTAGAATCGAGGTTTAGGGTTGGGCTTGGGGTCAGGGATGACTTTTGGGTTAGAGTCGAGTGCATTTAGGGTTAGGGATAGTGTTGAAATTGACGATTTAGTGTTTGGGTTAGAATCGAGCACATTTAGGGTTAGAGTTTTGGTTAGAATTCGTTAGGGTTAGGGTTAGTGCAAGGGGTAGGGGTAGGGTTAGAGTGCATTTAGGGGTAGGGGTAGGGGTAGGGTTAGGATTAGGGTTAGGGTTTGTGTTGGTAGAATCGAAGTTTAGGGTTAGGCGTAGGGTGAGGATTGCCTTTTGGGTTACAACTGAGTGCATTTAGAGTTAGGGTTAGTGTTGAGATTGACGATTTAGTGTTAGACTTAGAATCGAGCACATTAGGGTGAGAGTTATGGCTAGAATCCACTATATTTAAGCTTAGGGTTAGGGTTAGGGTTTGTGTTGGTAGAATCGATTTTTAGGGTTAGGCTTAGGGTCAGGATTGCCTTTTGGGTTAGAGTCGAGTGCATTTAGGGTTAGGCTTTGTGTTGAGATTGACGATTGAGTGTTAGGGTTGTAATCGAGCACATTAGGGTTAGAGTTATGGTTAGAATCCAGTGCATTTAGGGTTAGGATTAGGGATAGGGTTAGGTTTATGTTTAAGGTGAGGGTTAAAATCGAGTGCATTTAAGGATAGTGTTAGGGTTAGAGTTAGGTATAGGGTTAGCTTTCGTAGAATCGAGGGTCAGTGTTCGGGTGAGGGTTAGGGTTAGGATTAGGGTTAGAATCAGGAGCATTTTTAGCGTTAGGGTTGGGATTAGGGTCAGGGATTGAGTGCATTTAGGGCTAGGGGAGGAATTGGGTTAGGATTAGGGTTAGGGTTTGTGTTGGTAGAATCGAGGTTTTGGGTTAGGCTTAGGGTCAGGAGAGCATTTGGGGTCATAATTCAGAGCATTTGGGCTTAGGGTTAGTGTTGAAATTGATGATTTAGTTATAGCGTTAGAATCAGGCACATTTTGGGATAGAGTTATGATTAGAATTCAGTGCATTTAGGGTTAGGGTTGGGGTTAGGGTAAGGTTTAGGGTCATGGTTAGAATCGAGAGCATTAAGGATAGTGCTAGGGTTAGAGTTAGGTTGAGGGTTAGCTTTCGTAGAATCGAAGGTTAGGATTAGGGTTAGGCTTAGGGTGAGGGTTAGGGCTAGAATCAAGCACAGTTTTAGTGTTAGCGTTAGGGTGAGGATTAGGGTTAAAGTGCTTTTAGGGCTAGTGGAAGGGATAGGGCTAGGATTAGGGTTAAGGTTTGTGTTGGTAGAATCAAGGTTTAGGTTTAGGCTTAGGGTCAGGATTGCATTTTGGATCAGAATCGAGTGTATTTAGGCTTTGGCTTAGTGTTCAAATTGACGATTTGGTGTTAGGGTTTGAATCGAGCACATTTAGGGTGAGAGTTATGCTTAGAATTCAGTGCATTTAGGGTTAGCGTTAGGGTTAGGGTTAGGTTGAGCGTCAGGGTTAAAATCGAGAGCGTTTAAGGATGGTGCTAGGGTTAGAGTTAGGTTTAGCGTTCGCTTTCGTAGAATCGAGGGGTAAGCTTAAGGTTAGGCTTAGGGTTAGGGTTAGGGTTAGAATCAGGCACATTTTTAGTGGTCTGCTTTTCATCATGGTATGGCTTAGAGTGCATTTAGGGGTAGGCGTAGGAGTAGGGTTAGGGTTAGGGTTCAGGTTTGGTGGGTAGAATCGAGGTTTAGGGTTGGGCTTGGGGTCAGGGATGACTTTTGGGTTAGAGTCGAGTGCATTTAGGGTTAGGGATAGTGTTGAAATTGACGATTTAGTGTTTGGGTTAGAATCCAGCACATTTAGGGTTAGAGTTTTGGTTAGAATTCGTTAGGGTTAGGGTTAGTGTAAGGAGTAGGGGTAGCGTTAGAGTGCATTTAGGGGTAGGGGTAGGGGTAGGGTTAGGGTTAGGGTTAGGGTTTGTGTTGGTAGAATCGAAGTTTAGGGTTAGGCGTAGGGTGAGGATTGCCTTTTGGGTTACAACTGAGTGCATTTAGAGTTAGGGTTAGTGTTGAGATTGACGATTTAGTGTTAGACTTAGAATCGAGCACATTAGGGTGAGAGTTATGGCTAGAATCCACTATATTTAAGCTTAGGGTTAGGGTTAGGGTTTGTGTTGGTAGAATCGATTTTTAGGGCTAGGCTTAGGGTCAGGATTGCCTTTTGGGTTAGAGTCGAGTGCATTTAGGGTTAGGCTTAGTGTTGAGATTGACGATTGAGTGTTAGGGTTGTAATCGAGCACATTAGGGTTAGAGTTATGGTTAGAATCCAGTGCATTTAGGGTTAGGATTAGGGATAGGGTTAGGTTTATGTTTAAGGTGAGCGTTAGAATCGAGTGCATTTAAGGATAGTGTTAGGGTAAGAGTTAGGTATAGGGTTAGCTTTCGTAGAATCGAGGGTCAGTGTTCGGGTGAGGGTTAGGGTTAGGATTAGGGTTAGAATCAGGAGCATTTTTAGCGTTAGGGTTGGGATTAGGGTCAGGGATTGAGTGCATTTAGGGCTAGGGGAGGAGTTGGGTTAGGATTAGGGTTAGGGTTTGTGTTGGTAGAATCGAGGTTTTGGGTTAGGGTTAGGGTCAGGAGAGCATTTAGGGTCATAATTCAGAGCATTTGGGCTTAGGGTTAGTGTTGAAATTGATGATTTAGTTATAGCGTTAGAATCAGGGACATTTAGGGATAGACTTATGATTAGAATTCAGTGCATTTAGGGTTAGGGTTAGGGTTAGGGTAAGGTTTAGGGTCAGGGTTAGAATCGAGAGCATTAAGGATAGTGCTAGGGTTAGAGTTAGGTTTAGGGTTAGCTTTCGTAGAATCAAGGGTTAGGGTTAGGGTTAGGCTTAGGGTGAGGGTTAGGGTTCGAATCAAGCACAGTTTTAGTATTAGCGTTAGGGTGAGGATTAGGGTTAAAGTGCTTTTAGGGCTAGTGGAAGGGATAGGGCTAGGATTAGGGTTAAGGTTTGTGTTGGTAGAATCGAGGTTTAGGTTCAGCCTTAGGGTCAGGATTGCATTTTGGATCAGAATCGAGTGTATTTAGGCTTTGGGTTAGTGTTCAAATTGACGATTTGGTGTTAGGGTTTGAATCGAGCACATTTAGGGTGAGAGTTATGCTTAGAATTCAGTGCATTTAGGGTTAGCGTTAGGGTTAGGGTTAGGTTGAGCGTCAGGGTTAAAATCGAGAGCGTTTAAGGATGGTGCTAGGGTTAGAGTTAGGTTTAGCGTTCGCTTTCGTAGAATCGAGGGGTAAGCTTAAGTTTAGGCTTAGGATTAGGGTTAGGGTTAGAATCAGGCACATTTTTAGTGGTCTGCTTTTCATCAGGGTATGGCTTAGAGTGCATTTAGGGGTAGGCGTAGGAGTAGGGTTAGGATTAGGGTTAAGGTTTGTGTTGGTAGAATCGAGGTTTAGGGTTGGGCTTGGGGTCAGGGATGACTTTTGGGTTAGAGTCGAGTGCATTTAGGGTTAGGGATAGTGTTGAAATTGACGATTTAGTGTTTGGGTTAGAATCGAGCACATTTAGGGTTAGAGTTTTGGTTAGAATTCGTTAGGGTTAGGGTTAGTGCAAGGGGTAGGGGTAGGGTTAGAGTGCATTTAGGGGTAGGGGTAGGGGTAGGGTTAGGATTAGGGTTAGGGTTTGTGTTGGTAGAATCGAAGTTTAGGGTTAGGCGTAGGGTGAGGATTGCCTTTTGGGTTACAACTGAGTGCATTTAGAGTTAGGGTTAGTGTTGAGATTGACGATTTAGTGTTAGACTTAGAATCGAGCACATTAGGGTGAGAGTTATGGCTAGAATCCACTATATTTAAGCTTAGGGTTAGGGTTAGGGTTTGTGTTGGTAGAATCGATTTTTAGGGTTAGGCTTAGGGTCAGGATTGCCTTTTGGGTTAGAGTCGAGTGCATGTAGGGTTAGGCTTAGTGTTGAGATTGACGATTGAGTGTTAGGGTTGTAATCGAGCACATTAGGGTTAGAGTTATGGTTAGAATCCAGTGCATTTAGGGTTAGGATTAGGGATAGGGTTAGGTTTATGTTTAAGGTGAGGGTTAGAATCGAGTGCATTTAAGGATAGTGTTAGGGTTAGAGTTAGGTATAGGGTTAGCTTTCGTAGAATCGAGGGTCAGTGTTCGGGTGAGGGTTAGGATTAGGGTTAGAATCAGGAGCATTTTTAGCGTTAGGGTTGGGATTAGGGTCAGGGATTGAGTGCATTTAGGGCTAGGGGAGGAGTTGGGTTAGGATTAGGGTTAGGGTTTGTGTTGGTAGAATCGAGGTTTTGGGTTAGGCTTAGGGTCAGGAGAGCATTTGGGGTCATAATTCAGAGCATTTGGGCTTAGGGATAGTGTTGAAATTGATGATTTAGATATAGCGTTAGAATCAGTCACATTTAGGGATAGAGTTATGATTAGAATTCAGTGCATTTAGGGTTAAGGTTAGGGTTAGGGTAAGGTTTAGGGTCAGGATTAGAATCGAGAGCATTAAGGATAGTGCTAGGGTTAGAGTTAGGTTGAGGGTTAGCTTTCCTAGAATCGAGGGTTAGGCTTAGGGTTAGGCTTAGGGTGAGGGTTAGGGCTAGAATCAAGCACAGTTTTAGTGTTAGCGTTAGGGTGAGGATTAGGGTTAAAGTGCTTTTAGGGCTAGTGGAAGGGATAGGGCTAGGATTAGGGTTAAGGTTTGTGTTGGTAGAATCAAGGTTTAGGTTTAGGCTTAGGGTCAGGATTGCATTTTGGATCAGAATCGAGTGTATTTAGGCTTTGGGTTAGTGTTCAAATTGACGATTTGGTGTTAGGGTTTGAATCGAGCACATTTAGGGTGAGAGTTATGCTTAGAATTCAGTGCATTTAGGGTTAGCGTTAGGGTTAGGATTAGGTTGAGCGTCAGGGTTAAAATCGAGAGCGTTTAAGGATGGTGCTAGGGTTTGAGTTAGGTTTAGCGTTCGCTTTCGTAGAATCGAGGGGTAAGCTTAAGTTTAGGCTTAGGATTAGGGTTAGGGTTAGAATCAGGCACATTTTTAGTGGTCTGCTTTTCATCAGGGTATGGCTTAGAGTGCATTTAGGGGTAGGCGTAGGAGTAGGGTTAGGATTAGGGTTAAGGTTTGTGTTGGTAGAATCGAGGTTTAGGGTTGGGCTTGGGGTCAGGGATGACTTTTGGGTTCGAGTCGAGTGCATTTAGGGTTAGGGATAGTGTTGAAATTGACGATTTAGTGTTTGGGTTAGAATCGAGCACATTTAGGGTTAGAGTTTTGGTTAGAATTCGTTAGGGTTAGGGTTAGTGCAAGGGGTAGGGGTAGGGTTAGAGTGCATTTAGGGGTAGGGGTAGGGGTAGGGTTAGGATTAGGGTTAGGGTTTGTGTTGGTAGAATCGAAGTTTAGGGTTAGGCGTAGGGTGAGGATTGCCTTTTGGGTTACAACTGAGTGCATTTAGAGTTAGGGTTAGTGTTGAGATTGACGATTTAGTGTTAGACTGAGAATCGAGCACATTAGGGTGAGAGTTATGGCTAGAATCCACTATATTTAAGCTTAGGGTTAGGGTTAGGTTTTGTGTTGGTAGAATCGATTTTTAGGGTTAGGCTTAGGGTCAGGATTGCCTTTTGGGTTAGAGTCGAGTGCATTTAGGGTTAGGCTTAGTGTTGAGATTGACGATTGAGTGTTAGGGTTGTAATGGAGCACATTAGGGTGAGAGTTATGGTTAGAATCCAGTGCATTTAGGGTTAGGATTAGGGATAGGGTTAGGTTTATGTTTAGGGTGAGGGTTAGAATCGAGTGCATTTAAGGATAGTGTTAGGGTTAGAGTTAGGTATAGGGTTAGCTTTCGTAGAATCGAGGGTCAGTGTTCGGGTGAGGGTTAGGGTTAGGATTAGGGTTAGAATCAGGAGCATTTTTAGCGTTAGGGTTGGGATTAGGGTCAGGGACTGAGTGCATTTAGGGCTAGGGGAGGAGTTGGGTTAGGATTAGGGTTAGGGTTTGTGTTGGTAGAATCGAGGTTTTGGGTTAGGCTTAGGGTCAGGAGAGCATTTGGGGTCATAATTCAGAGCATTTGGGCTTAGGGTTAGTGTTGAAATTGATGATTTAGTTATAGCGTTAGAATCAGGCACATTTAGGGATAGAGTTATGATTAGAATTCAGTGCATTTAGGGTTAGGGTTGGGGTTAGGGTAAGGTTTAGGGTCAGGGTTAGAATCGAGAGCATTAAGGATAGTGCTAGGGTTAGAGTTAGGTTGAGGGTTAGCTTTCGTAGAATCGAAGGTTAGGCTTAGGGTTAGGCTTAGGGTGAGGGTTAGGGCTAGAATCAAGCACAGTTTTAGTGTTAGCGTTAGGGTGAGGATTAGGGTTAAAGTGCTTTTAGGGCTAGTGGAAGGGATAGGGCTAGGATTAGGGTTAAGGTTTGTGGTGGTAGAATCAAGGTTTAGGTTTAGGCTTAGGGTCAGGATTGCATTTTGGATCAGAATCGAGTGTATTTAGGCTTTGGGTTAGTGTTCAAATTGACGATTTGGTGTTAGGGTTTGAATCGAGCACATTTAGGGTGAGAGTTATGCTTAGAATTCAGTGCATTTAGGGTTAGCGTTAGGGTTAGGGTTAGGTTGAGCGTCAGGGTTAAAATCGAGAGCGTTTAAGGATGGTGCTAGGGTTTGAGTTAGGTTTAGCGTTCGCTTTCGTAGAATCGAGGGGTAAGCTTAAGTTTAGGCTTAGGATTAGGGTTAGGGTTAGAATCAGGAACATTTTTAGTGGTCTGCTTTTCATCAGGGTATGGCTTAGAGTGCATTTAGGGGTAGGCGTAGGAGTAGGGTTAGGATTAGGGTTAAGGTTTGTGTTGGTAGAATCGAGGTTTAGGGTTGGGCTTGGGGTCAGGGATGACTTTTGGGTTAGAGTCGAGTGCATTTAGGGTTAGGGATAGTGTTGAAATTGACGATTTAGTGTTTGGGTTAGAATCGAGCACATTTAGGGTTAGAGTTTTGGTTAGAATTCGTTAGGGTTAGGGTTAGTGCAAGGGGTAGGGGTAGGGTTAGAGTGCATTTAGGGGTAGGGGTAGGGGTAGGGTTAGGATTAGGGTTAGGGTTTGTGTTGGTAGAATCGAAGTTTAGGGTTAGGCGTAGGGTGAGGATTGCCTTTTGGGTTACAACTGAGTGCATTTAGAGTTAGGGTTAGTGTTGAGATTGACGATTTAGTGTTAGACTTAGAATCGAGCACATTAGGGTGAGAGTTATGGCTAGAATCCACTATATTTAAGCTTAGGGTTAGGCTTAGGGTTTGTGTTGGTAGAATCGATTTTTAGGGTTCGGCTTAGGGTCAGGATTGCCTTTTGGGTTAGAGTCGAGTGCATTTAGGGTTAGGCTTAGTGTTGAGATTGACGATTGAGTGTTAGGGTTGTAATGGAGCACATTAGGGTGAGAGTTATGTTTAGAATCCAGTGCATTTAGGGTTAGGATTAGGGATAGGGTTAGGTTTATGTTTAAGGTGAAGGTTAGAATCGAGTGCATTTAAGGAGTAGTGTTAGGGTTAGAGTTAGTTATAGGGTTAGCTTTCGTAGAATGGAGGGTCAGTGTTCGGGTGAGGGTTAGGGTTAGGATTAGGGTTAGAATCAGGAGCATTTTTAGCGTTAGGGTTGGGATTAGGGTCAGGGACTGAGTGCATTTAGGGCTAGGGGAGGAGTTGGGTTAGGATTAGGGTTAGGGTTTGTGTTGGTAGAATCGAGGTTTGGGGTTAGGCTTAGGGTCAGGAGAGCATTTGGGGTCATAATTCAGAGCATTTGGGCTTAGGGTTAGTGTTGAAATTGATGATTTAGTTATAGCGTTAGAATCAGGGGACATTTAGGGATAGAGTTATGATTAGAATTCAGTGCATTTAGGGTTAGGGTTGGGGTTAGGGTAAGGTTTAGGGTCAGGGTTAGAATCGAGAGCATTAAGGATAGTGCTAGGGTTAGAGTTAGGTTGAGGGTTAGCTTTCGTAGAATCGAAGGTTAGGGTTAGGGTTAGGCTTAGGGTGAGGGTTAGGGCTAGAATCAAGCCCAGTTTTAGTGTTAGCGTTAGGGTGAGGATTAGGGTTAAAGTGCTTTTAGGGCTAGTGGAAGGGATAGGGCTAGGATTAGGGTTAAGGTTTGTGTTGGTAGAATCAAGGTTTAGGTTTAGGCTTAGGGTCAGGATTGCATTTTGGATCAGAATCGAGTGTATTTAGGCTTTGGGTTAGTGTTCAAATTGACGATTTGGTGTTAGGGTTTGAATCGAGCACATTTAGGGTGAGAGTTATGCTTAGAATTCAGTGCATTTAGGGTTAGCGTTAGGGTTAGGGTTAGGTTGAGCGTCAGGGTTAAAATCGAGAGCGTTTAAGGATGGTGCTAGGGTTAGAGTTAGGTTTAGCGTTCGCTTTCGTAGAATCGAGGGGTAAGCTTAAGGTTAGGCTTAGGGTTAGGGTTAGGGTTAGAATCAGGCACATTTTTAGTGGTCTGGTTTTCATCAGGGTATGGCTTAGAGTGCATTTAGGGGTAGGCGTAGGAGTAGGGTTAGGATTAGGGTTCAGGTTTGGTGGGTAGAATCGAGGTTTAGGGTTGGGCTTGGGGTCAGGGATGACTTTTGGGTTCGAGTCGAGTGCATTTAGGGTTAGGGATAGTGTTGAAATTGACGATTTAGTGTTTGGGTTAGAATCCAGCACATTTAGGGTTAGAGTTTTGGTTAGAATTCGTTAGGGTTAGGGTTAGTGTAAGGGGTAGGGGTAGCGTTAGAGTGCATTTAGGGGTAGGGGTAGGGGTAGGGTTAGGGTTAGGGTTAGGGTTTGTGTTGGTAGAATCGAAGTTTAGGGTTAGGCGTAGGGTGAGGATTGCCTTTTGGGTTACAACTGAGTGCATTTAGAGTTAGGGTTAGTGTTGAGATTGACGATTTAGTGTTAGACTTAGAATCGAGCACATTAGGGTGAGAGTTATGGCTAGAATCCACTATATTTAAGCTTAGGGTTAGGGTTAGGGTTTGTGTTGGTAGAATCGATTTTTAGGGTTAGGCTTAGGGTCAGGATTGCCTTTTGGGTTAGAGTCGAGTGCATTTAGGGTTAGGCTTAGTGTTGAGATTGACGATTGAGTGTTAGGGTTGTAATCGAGCACATTAGGGTTAGAGTTATGTTTAGAATCCAGTGCATTTAGGGTTAGGATTAGGGATAGGGTTAGGTTTATGTTTAAGGTGAGCGTTAGAATCGAGTGCATTTAAGGATAGTGTTAGGGTAAGAGTTAGGTATAGGATTAGCTTTCGTAGAATCGAGGGTCAGTGTTCGGGTGAGGGTTAGGGTTAGGATTAGGGTTAGAATCAGGAGCATTTTTAGCGTTAGGGTTGGGATTAGGGTCAGGGATTGAGTGCATTTAGGGCTAGGGGAGGAGTTGGGTTAGGATTAGGGTTAGGGTTTGTGTTGGTAGAATCGAGGTTTTGGGTTAGGGTTAGGGTCAGGAGAGCATTTAGGGTCATAATTCAGAGCATTTGGGCTTAGGGTTAGTGTTGAAATTGATGATTTAGTTATAGCGTTAGAATCAGGGACATTTAGGGATAGACTTATGATTAGAATTCAGTGCATTTAGGGTTAGGGTTAGGGTTAGGGTAAGGTTTAGGGTCAGGGTTAGAATCGAGAGCATTAAGGATAGTGCTAGGGTTAGAGTTAGGTTTAGGGTTAGCTTTCGTA
Organism: Notamacropus eugenii; assembly: GCF_028372415.1. NCBI lineage: Eukaryota > Metazoa > Chordata > Mammalia > Diprotodontia > Macropodidae > Notamacropus > Notamacropus eugenii. Next base: position 477,878 of record NW_027325096.1, read on the forward strand.
GAATCGCGGGTTAGGGTTAGGGTTAGGCTTAGGGTGAGGGTTAGGGTTCGAATCAAGCACAGTTTTAGTATTAGCGTTAGGGTGAGGATTAGGGTTAAAGTGCTTTTAGGGCTAGTGGAAGGGATAGGGCTAGGATTAGGGTTAAGGTTTGTGTTGGTAGAATCGAGGTTTAGGTTCAGCCTTAGGGTCAGGATTGCATTTTGGATCAGAATCGAGTGTATTTAGGCTTTGGGTTAGTGTTCAAATTGACGATTTGGTGTTAGGGTTTGAATCGAGCACATTTAGGGTGAGAGTTATGCTTAGAATTCAGTGCATTTAGGGTTAGCGTTAGGGTTAGGGTTAGGTTGAGCGTCAGGGTTAAAATCGAGAGCGTTTAAGGATGGTGCTAGGGTTAGAGTTAGGTTTAGCGTTCGCTTTCGTAGAATCGAGGGGTAAGCTTAAGTTTAGGCTTAGGATTAGGGTTAGGGTTAGAATCAGGCACATTTTTAGTGGTCTGCTTTTCATCAGGGTATGGCTTAGAGTGCATTTAGGGGTAGGCGTAGGAGTAGGGTTAGGATTAGGGTTAAGGTTTGTGTTGGTAGAATCGAGGTTTAGGGTTGGGCTTGGGGTCAGGGATGACTTTTGGGTTAGAGTCGAGTGCATTTAGGGTTAGGGATAGTGTTGAAATTGACGATTTAGTGTTTGGGTTAGAATCGAGCACATTTAGGGTTAGAGTTTTGGTTAGAATTCGTTAGGGTTAGGGTTAGTGCAAGGGGTAGGGGTAGGGTTAGAGTGCATTTAGGGGTAGGGGTAGGGGTAGGGTTAGGATTAGGGTTAGGGTTTGTGTTGGTAGAATCGAAGTTTAGGGTTAGGCGTAGGGTGAGGATTGCCTTTTGGGTTACAACTGAGTGCATTTAGAGTTAGGGTTAGTGTTGAGATTGACGATTTAGTGTTAGACTTAGAATCGAGCACATTAGGGTGAGAGTTATGGCTAGAATCCACTATATTTAAGCTTAGGGTTAGGGTTAGGGTTTGTGTTGGTAGAATCGATTTTTAGGGTTAGGCTTAGGGTCAGGATTGCCTTTTGGGTTAGAGTCGAGTGCATTTAGGGTTAGGCTTTGTGTTGAGATTGACGATTGAGTGTTAGGGTTGTAATCGAGCACATTAGGGTTAGAGTTATGGTTAGAATCCAGTGCATTTAGGGTTAGGATTAGGGATAGGGTTAGGTTTATGTTTAAGGTGAGGGTTAGAATCGAGTGCATTTAAGGATAGTGTTAGGGTTAGAGTTAGGTATAGGGTTAGCTTTCGTAGAATCGAGGGTCAGTGTTCGGGTGAGGGTTAGGGTTAGGATTAGGGTTAGAATCAGGAGCATTTTTAGCGTTAGGGTTGGGATTAGGGTCAGGGATTGAGTGCATTTAGGGCTAGGGGAGGAGTTGGGTTAGGATTAGGGTTAGGGTTTGTGTTGGTAGAATCGAGGTTTTGGGTTAGGCTTAGGGTCAGGAGAGCATTTGGGGTCATAATTCAGAGCATTTGGGCTTAGGGTTAGTGTTGAAATTGATGATTTAGTTATAGCGTTAGAATCAGGCACATTTTGGGATAGAGTTATGATTAGAATTCAGTGCATTTAGGGTTAGGGTTGGGGTTAGGGTAAGGTTTAGGGTCAGGGTTAGAATCGAGAGCATTAAGGATAGTGCTAGGGTTAGAGTTAGGTTGAGGGTTAGCTTTCGTAGAATCGAAGGTTAGGGTTAGGGTTAGGCTTAGGGTGAGGGTTAGGGCTAGAATCAAGCACAGTTTTAGTGTTAGCGTTAGGGTGAGGATTAGGGTTAAAGTGCTTTTAGGGCTAGTGGAAGGGATAGGGCTAGGATTAGGGTTAAGGTTTGTGTTGGTAGAATCAAGGTTTAGGTTTAGGCTTAGGGTCAGGATTGCATTTTGGATCAGAATCGAGTGTATTTAGGCTTTGGGTTAGTGTTCAAATTGACGATTTGGTGTTAGGGTTTGAATCGAGCACATTTAGGGTGAGAGTTATGCTTAGAATTCAGTGCATTTAGGGTTAGCGTTAGGGTTAGGGTTAGGTTGAGCGTCAGGGTTAAAATCGAGAGCGTTTAAGGATGGTGCTAGGGTTAGAGTTAGGTTTAGCGTTCGCTTTCGTAGAATCGAGGGGTAAGCTTAAGGTTAGGCTTAGGGTTAGGGTTAGGGTTAGAATCAGGCACATTTTTAGTGGTCTGCTTTTCATCATGGTATGGCTTAGAGTGCATTTAGGGGTAGGCGTAGGAGTAGGGTTAGGATTAGGGTTCAGGTTTGGTGGGTAGAATCGAGGTTTAGGGTTGGGCTTGGGGTCAGGGATGACTTTTGGGTTAGAGTCGAGTGCATTTAGGGTTAGGGATAGTGTTGAAATTGACGATTTAGTGTTTGGGTTAGAATCCAGCACATTTAGGGTTAGAGTTTTGGTTAGAATTCGTTAGGGTTAGGGTTAGTGTAAGGGGTAGGGGTAGGGTTAGAGTGCATTTAGGGGTAGGGGTAGGGGTAGGGTTAGGGTTAGGGTTAGGGTTTGTGTTGGTAGAATCGAAGTTTAGGGTTAGGCGTAGGGTGAGGATTGCCTTTTGGGTTACAACTGAGTGCATTTAGAGTTAGGGTTAGTGTTGAGATTGACGATTTAGTGTTAGACTTAGAATCGAGCACATTAGGGTGAGAGTTATGGCTAGAATCCACTATATTTAAGCTTAGGGTTAAGGTTAGGGTTTGTGTTGGTAGAATCGATTTTTAGGGCTAGGCTTAGGGTCAGGATTGCCTTTTGGGTTAGAGTCGAGTGCATTTAGGGTTAGGCTTAGTGTTGAGATTGACGATTGAGTGTTAGGGTTGTAATCGAGCACATTAGGGTTAGAGTTATGGTTAGAATCCAGGGCATTTAGGGTTAGGATTAGGGATAGGGTTAGGTTTATGTTTAAGGTGAGCGTTAGAATCGAGTGCATTTAAGGATAGTGTTAGGGTAAGAGTTAGGTATAGGGTTAGCTTTCGTAGAATCGAGGGTCAGTGTTCGGGTGAGGGTTAGGGTTAGGATTAGGGTTAGAATCAGGAGCATTTTTAGCGTTAGGGTTGGGATTAGGGTCAGGGATTGAGTGCATTTAGGGCTAGGGGAGGAGTTGGGTTAGGATTAGGGTTAGGGTTTGTGTTGGTAGAATCGAGGTTTTGGGTTAGGGTTAGGGTCAGGAGAGCATTTAGGGTCATAACTCAGAGCATTTGGGCTTAGGGTTAGTGTTGAAATTGATGATTTAGTTATAGCGTTAGAATCAGGGACATTTAGGGATAGACTTATGATTAGAATTCAGTGCATTTAGGGTTAGGGTTAGGGTTAGGGTAAGGTTTAGGGTCAGGGTTAGAATCGAGAGCATTAAGGATAGTGCTAGGGTTAGAGTTAGGTTTAGGGTTAGCTTTCGTAGAATCGAGGGTTAGGGTTAGGGTTAGGCTTAGGGTGAGGGTTAGGGTTCGAATCAAGCACAGTTTTAGTATTAGCGTTAGGGTGAGGATTAGGGTTAAAGTGCTTTTAGGGCTAGTGGAAGGGATAGGGCTAGGATTAGGGTTAAGGTTTGTGTTGGTAGAATCGAGGTTTAGGTTCAGCCTTAGGGTCAGGATTGCATTTTGGATCAGAATCGAGTGTATTTAGGCTTTGGGTTAGTGTTCAAATTGACGATTTGGTGTTAGGGTTTGAATCGAGCACATTTAGGGTGAGAGTTATGCTTAGAATTCAGTGCATTTAGGGTTAGCGTTAGGGTTAGGGTTAGGTTTAGGGTCAGGGTTAGAATCGAGAGCATTAAGGATAGTGCTAGGGTTAGAGTTAGGTTGAGGGTTAGCTTTCGTAGAATCGAGGGTTAGGCTTAGGGTTAGGCTTAGGGTGAGGGTTAGGGTTAAAGTGCTTTTAGGGCTAGTGGAAGAGATAGGGTTAGGAATAGGGTTAAGGTTTGTGTTGGTAGAATCGAGGTTTAGGTTTAGGCTTAGGGTCAGGATTGGATTTTGGATCAGAATCGAGTGTATTTAGGCTTTGGGTTAGAGTTCAAATTGACGATTTAGTGTTAGGGTTTGAATCGAGCACATTTAGGGTGAGAGTTATGCTTAGAATTCAGTGCATTTAGGGTTACCTTTAAGGTTACGGTTAGGTTGAGGGTCAGGGTTAAAATCGAGAGCATTTAAGGATAGTGCTAGGGTTAGAGTTAGGTTTAGCGTTCGCTTTCGTAGAATCGAGGGTTAGGCTTAAGGTTAGGCTTAGGGTTAGGATTAGGGTAAGAATCAGGCACATTTTTAGTGGTCTGCTTTTCATCAGGGTATGGCTTAGAGTGCATTTAGGGGTAGGCGTAGGAGTAGGGTTAGGATTAGGGTTAAGGTTTGTCTTGGCAGAATCAAGGTTTAGGGTTGGGCTTGGGGTCAGGAATGACTTTTGGGTTAGAGTCGAGTGCATTTAGGGTTAGGGATAGTGTTAAAATTGACGATTTAGTGTTAAGGTTAGAATCGAGCACATTTAGGGTTAGAGTTTTGGTTAGAATTCGTTAGGGTTAGGGTTAGTGTAAGGGGTAGGGGTAGGGTTAGAGTGCATTTAGGGGTAGGGGTAGGGGTAGGGTTAAGATTAGGGTTAGGGTTTGTGTTGGTAGAATCGAAATTTAGGGTTAGGCGTAGGGTGAGGATTGCCTTTTGGGTTACACCTGAGTGCATTTAGAGTTAGGGTTAGTGTTGAGATTGACGATTTAGTGTTAGACTTAGAATCGAGCACATTAGGGTTAGAGTTATGGCTAGAATCCACTATATTTAAGCTGAGGGTTAGGGTTCGGGTTTGTGTTGGTAGAATCGAGGTTTAGGGTACGCTTAGGGTCAGGAGAGCATTTGGGGTCATAATTCAGAGCATTTGGGCTTAGGGTTAGTGTTGAAATTGATGATTTAGTTATAGCGTTAGGATCAGCCACATTTAGGGATAGAGTTATGAGTAGAATTCAGTGCATTTAGGCTTAGGGTTAGGGTTAGGGTTAGGTTTAAGGTCAGGGTTAGAATCGAGAGCATTAAGGATAGTGCTAGGGTTAGAGTTAGGTTGAGGGTTAGCTTTCGTAGAATCGAGGGTTAGGCTTAGGGTTAGGCTTAGGGTGAGGGTTAGGGTTAGAATCAAGCACAGTTTTAGTGTTAGCGTTAGCGGGAGGATTAGGGTTAAAGTGCTTTTGGGGCTAGTGGAAGGAATAGGGTTAGGATTAGGGTTAAGGTTTGTGTTGGTAGAATCGAGGTTTAGGTTTAGGCTTAGGGTCAGGATTGCATTTTGGATCAGAATCGAGTGTATTTAGGCTTTGCGTTAGAGTTCAAATTGACGATTTAGTTTTAGGGTTTGAATCGAGCACATTTAGGGTGAGAGTTATGCTTAGAATTCAGTGCATTTAGGGTTACCTTTAGGGTTAGGGTTAGGTTGAGGGTCAGGGTTAAAATCGAGAGCATTTAAGGATACTGCTAGGGTTAGAGTAAGGTTTAGCGTTCGCTTTCGTAGAATCGAGGCTTAGGCTTAAGGTTAGGCTTAGGGTTAGGGTTAGGGTTAGGATCAGGCACATTTTTAGCGGTCTGCTTTTCATGAGGGTATGTTTTGGGGTGCATTTAGGGGTAGGCGTAGGAGTAGGATTAGAATTAGGGTTAAGGTTTGTGTTGGTAGAATCGAGGTTTAGGGTTGGGCTTGGGGTCAGGAATGACTTTTGGGTTAGAGTCGAGTGCATTTAGGGTTAGGGATAGTGTTGAAATTGACGATTTAGTGTTTGGGTTAGAATCCAGCACATTTAGGGTTAGAGTTTTGGTTAGAATTCGTTAGGGTTAGGGTTAGTGTAAGGGGTAGGGGTAGGGTTAGAGTGCATTTAGGGGTAGGGGTAGGGGTAGGGTTAGGGTTAGGGTTAGGGTTTGTGTTGGTAGAATCGAAGTTTAGGGTTAGGCGTAGGGTGAGGATTGCCTTTTGGGTTACAACTGAGTGCATTTAGAGTTAGGGTTAGTGTTGAGATTGACGATTTAGTGTTAGACTTAGAATCGAGCACATTAGGGTGAGAGTTATGTCTAGAATCCACTATATTTAAGCTTAGGGTTAGGGTTAGGGTTTGTGTTGGTAGAATCGATTTTTAGGGCTAGGCTTAGGGTCAGGATTGCCTTTTGGGTTAGAGTCGAGTGCATTTAGGGTTAGGCTTAGTGTTGAGATTGACGATTGAGTGTTAGGGTTGTAATCGAGCACATTAGGGTTAGAGTTATGGTTAGAATCCAGGGCATTTAGGGTTAGGATTAGGGATAGGGTTAGGTTTATGTTTAAGGTGAGCGTTAGAATCGAGTGCATTTAAGGATAGTGTTAGGGTAAGAGTTAGGTATAGGGTTAGCTTTCGTAGAATCGAGGGTCAGTGTTCGGGTGAGGGTTAGGGTTAGGATTAGGGTTAGAATCAGGAGCATTTTTAGCGTTAGGGTTGGGATTAGGGTCAGGGATTGAGTGCATTTAGGGCTAGGGGAGGAGTTGGGTTAGGATTAGGGTTAGGGTTTGTGTTGGTAGAATCGAGGTTTTGGGTTAGGGTTAGGGTCAGGAGAGCATTTAGGGTCATAACTCAGAGCATTTGGGCTTAGGGTTAGTGTTGAAATTGATGATTTAGTTATAGCGTTAGAATCAGGGACATTTAGGGATAGACTTATGATTAGAATTCAGTGCATTTAGGGTTAGGGTTAGGGTTAGGGTAAGGTTTAGGGTCAGGGTTAGAATCGAGAGCATTAAGGATAGTGCTAGGGTTAGAGTTAGGTTTAGGGTTAGCTTTCGTAGAATCGAGGGTTAGGGTTAGGGTTAGGCTTAGGGTGAGGGTTAGGGTTCGAATCAAGCACAGTTTTAGTATTAGCGTTAGGGTGAGGATTAGGGTTAAAGTGCTTTTAGGGCTAGTGGAAGGGATAGGGCTAGGATTAGGGTTAAGGTTTGTGTTGGTAGAATCGAGGTTTAGGTTCAGCCTTAGGGTCAGGATTGCATTTTGGATCAGAATCGAGTGTATTTAGGCTTTGGGTTAGTGTTCAAATTGACGATTTGGTGTTAGGGTTTGAATCGAGCACATTTAGGGTGAGAGTTATGCTTAGAATTCAGTGCATTTAGGGTTAGCGTTAGGGTTAGGGTTAGGTTGAGCGTCAGGGTTAAAATCGAGAGCGTTTAAGGATGGTGCTAGGGTTAGAGTTAGGTTTAGCGTTCGCTTTCGTAGAATCGAGGGGTAAGCTTAAGGTTAGGCTTAGGGTTAGGGTTAGGGTTAGAATCAGGCACATTTTTAGTGGTCTGCTTTTCATCATGGTATGGCTTAGAGTGCATTTAGGGGTAGGCGTAGGAGTAGGGTTAGGATTAGGGTTCAGGTTTGGTGGGTAGAATCGAGGTTTAGGGTTGGGCTTGGGGTCAGGGATGACTTTTGGGTTAGAGTCGAGTGCATTTAGGGTTAGGGATAGTGTTGAAATTGAGGATTTAGTGTTTGGGTTAGAATCCAGCACATTTAGGGTTAGAGTTTTGGTTAGAATTCGTTAGGGTTAGGGTTAGTGTAAGGGGTAGGGGTAGGGTTAGAGTGCATTTAGGGGTAGGGGTAGGGGTAGGGTTAGGGTTAGGGTTAGGGTTTGTGTTGGTAGAATCGAAGTTTAGGGTTAGGCGTAGGGTGAGGATTGCCTTTTGGGTTACAACTGAGTGCATTTAGAGTTAGGGTTAGTGTTGAGATTGACGATTTAGTGTTAGACTTAGAATCGAGCACATTAGGGTGAGAGTTATGGCTAGAATCCACTATATTTAAGCTTAGGGTTAGGGTTAGGGTTTGTGTTGGTAGAATCGATTTTTAGGGCTAGGCTTAGGGTCAGGATTGCCTTTTGGGTTAGAGTCGAGTGCATTTAGGGTTAGGCTTAGTGTTGAGATTGACGATTGAGTGTTAGGGTTGTAATCGAGCACATTAGGGTTAGAGTTATGGTTAGAATCCAGGGCATTTAGGGTTAGGATTAGGGATAGGGTTAGGTTTATGTTTAAGGTGAGCGTTAGAATCGAGTGCATTTAAGGATAGTGTTAGGGTAAGAGTTAGGTATAGGGTTAGCTTTCGTAGAATCGAGGGTCAGTGTTCGGGTGAGGGTTAGGGTTAGGATTAGGGTTAGAATCAGGAGCATTTTTAGCGTTAGGGTTGGGATTAGGGTCAGGGATTGAGTGCATTTAGGGCTAGGGGAGGAGTTGGGTTAGGATTAGGGTTAGGGTTTGTGTTGGTAGAATCGAGGTTTTGGGTTAGGGTTAGGGTCAGGAGAGCATTTAGGGTCATAACTCAGAGCATTTGGGCTTAGGGTTAGTGTTGAAATTGATGATTTAGTTATAGCGTTAGAATCAGGGACATTTAGGGATAGACTTATGATTAGAATTCAGTGCATTTAGGGTTAGGGTTAGGGTTAGGGTAAGGTTTAGGGTCAGGGTTAGAATCGAGAGCATTAAGGATAGTGCTAGGGTTAGAGTTAGGTTTAGGGTTAGCTTTCGTAGAATCGAGGGTTAGGGTTAGGGTTAGGCTTAGGGTGAGGGTTAGGGTTCGAATCAAGCACAGTTTTAGTATTAGCGTTAGGGTGAGGATTAGGGTTAAAGTGCTTTTAGGGCTAGTGGAAGGGATAGGGCTAGGATTAGGATTAAGGTTTGTGTTGGTAGAATCGAGGTTTAGGTTCAGCCTTAGGGTCAGGATTGCATTTTGGATCAGAATCGAGTGTATTTAGGCTTTGGGTTAGTGTTCAAATTGACGATTTGGTGTTAGGGTTTGAATCGAGCACATTTAGGGTGAGAGTTATGCTTAGAATTCAGTGCATTTAGGGTTAGCGTTAGGGTTAGGGTTAGGTTGAGCGTCAGGGTTAAAATCGAGAGCGTTTAAGGATGGTGCTAGGGTTAGAGTTAGGTTTAGCGTTCGCTTTCGTATAATCGAGGGGTAAGCTTAAGTTTAGGCTTAGGATTAGGGTTAGGGTTAGAATCAGGCACATTTTTAGTGGTCTGCTTTTCATCAGGGTATGGCTTAGAGTGCATTTAGGGGTAGGCGTAGGAGTAGGGTTAGGATTAGGGTTAAGGTTTGTGTTGGTAGAATCGAGGTTTAGGGTTGGGCTTGGGGTCAGGGATGACTTTTGGGTTAGAGTCGAGTGCATTTAGGGTTAGGGATAGTGTTGAAATTGACGATTTAGTGTTTGGGTTAGAATCGAGCACATTTAGGGTTAGAGTTTTGGTTAGAATTCGTTAGGGTTAGGGTTAGTGCAAGGGGTAGGGGTAGGGTTAGAGTGCATTTAGGGGTAGGGGTAGGGGTAGGGTTAGGATTAGGGTTAGGGTTTGTGTTGGTAGAATCGAAGTTTAGGGTTAGGCGTAGGGTGAGGATTGCCTTTTGGGTTACAACTGAGTGCATTTAGAGTTAGGGTTAGTGTTGAGATTGACGATTTAGTGTTAGACTTAGAATCGAGCACATTAGGGTGAGAGTTATGGCTAGAATCCACTATATTTAAGCTTAGGGTTAGGGTTAGGGTTTGTGTTGGTAGAATCGATTTTTAGGGTTAGACTTAGGGTCAGGATTGCCTTTTGGGTTAGAGTCGAGTGCATTTAGGGTTAGGCTTTGTGTTGAGATTGACGATTGAGTGTTAGGGTTGTAATCGAGCACATTAGGGTTAGAGTTATGGTTAGAATCCAGTGCATTTAGGGTTAGGATTAGGGATAGGGTTAGGTTTATGTTTAAGGTGAGGGTTAGAATCGAGTGCATTTAAGGATAGTGTTAGGGTTAGAGTTAGGTATAGGGTTAGCTTTCGTAGAATCGAGGGTCAGTGTTCGGGTGAGGGTTAGGGTTAGGATTAGGGTTAGAATCAGGAGCATTTTTAGCGTTAGGGTTGGGATTAGGGTCAGGGATTGAGTGCATTTAGGGCTAGGGGAGGAGTTGGGTTAGGATTAGGGTTAGGGTTTGTGTTGGTAGAATCGAGGTTTTGGGTTAGGCTTAGGGTCAGGAGAGCATTTGGGGTCATAATTCAGAGCATTTGGGCTTAGGGTTAGTGTTGAAATTGATGATTTAGTTATAGCGTTAGAATCAGGCACATTTTGGGATAGAGTTATGATTAGAATTCAGTGCATTTAGGGTTAGGGTTGGGGTTAGGGTAAGGTTTAGGGTCAGGGTTAGAATCGAGAGCATTAAGGATAGTGCTAGGGTTAGAGTTAGGTTGAGGGTTAGCTTTCGTAGAATCGAAGGTTAGGGTTAGGGTTAGGCTTAGGGTGAGGGTTAGGGCTAGAATCAAGCCCAGTTTTAGTGTTAGCGTTAGGGTGAGGATTAGGGTTAAAGTGCTTTTAGGGCTAGTGGAAGGGATAGGGCTAGGATTAGGGTTAAGGTTTGTGTTGGTAGAATCAAGGTTTAGGTTTAGGCTTAGGGTCAGGATTGCATTTTGGATCAGAATCGAGTGTATTTAGGCTTTGGGTTAGTGTTCAAATTGACGATTTGGTGTTAGGGTTTGAATCGAGCACATTTAGGGTGAGAGTTATGCTTAGAATTCAGTGCATTTAGGGTTAGCGTTAGGGTTAGGGTTAGGTTGAGCGTCAGGGTTAAAATCGAGAGCGTTTAAGGATGGTGCTAGGGTTAGAGTTAGGTTTAGCGTTCGCTTTCGTAGAATCGAGGGGTAAGCTTAAGGTTAGGCTTAGGGTTAGGGTTAGGGTTAGAATCAGGCACATTTTTAGTGGTCTGCTTTTCATCATGGTATGGCTTAGAGTGCATTTAGGGGTAGGCGTAGGAGTAGGGTTAGGATTAGGGTTCAGGTTTGGTGGGTAGAATCGAGGTTTAGGGTTGGGCTTGGGGTCAGGGATGACTTTTGGGTTAGAGTCGAGTGCATTTAGGGTTAGGGATAGTGTTGAAATTGACGATTTAGTGTTTGGGTTAGAATCGAGCACATTTAGGGTTAGAGTTTTGGTTAGAATTCGTTAGGGTTAGGGTTAGTGTAAGGGGTAGGGGTAGGGTTAGAGTGCATTTAGGGGTAGGGGTAGGGGTAGGGTTAGGGTTAGGGTTAGGGTTTGTGTTGGTAGAATCGAAGTTTAGGGTTAGGCGTAGGGTGAGGATTGCCTTTTGGGTTACAACTGAGTGCATTTAGAGTTAGGGTTAGTGTTGAGATTGACGATTTAGTGTTAGACTTAGAATCGAGCACATTAGGGTGAGAGTTATGTCTAGAATCCACTATATTTAAGCTTAGGGTTAGGGTTAGGGTTTGTGTTGGTAGAATCGATTTTTAGGGCTAGGCTTAGGGTCAGGATTGCCTTTTGGGTTAGAGTCGAGTGCATTTAGGGTTAGGCTTAGTGTTGAGATTGACGATTGAGTGTTAGGGTTGTAATCGAGCACATTAGGGTTAGAGTTATGGTTAGAATCCAGGGCATTTAGGGTTAGGATTAGGGATAGGGTTAGGTTTATGTTTAAGGTGAGCGTTAGAATCGAGTGCATTTAAGGATAGTGTTAGGGTAAGAGTTAGGTATAGGGTTAGCTTTCGTAGAATCGAGGGTCAGTGTTCGGGTGAGGGTTAGGGTTAGGATTAGGGTTAGAATCAGGAGCATTTTTAGCGTTAGGGTTGGGATTAGGGTCAGGGATTGAGTGCATTTAGGGCTAGGGGAGGAGTTGGGTTAGGATTAGGGTTAGGGTTTGTGTTGGTAGAATCGAGGTTTTGGGTTAGGGTTAGGGTCAGGAGAGCATTTAGGGTCATAACTCAGAGCATTTGGGCTTAGGGTTAGTGTTGAAATTGATGATTTAGTTATAGCGTTAGAATCAGGGACATTTAGGGATAGACTTATGATTAGAATTCAGTGCATTTAGGGTTAGGGTTAGGGTTAGGGTAAGGTTTAGGGTCAGGGTTAGAATCGAGAGCATTAAGGATAGTGCTAGGGTTAGAGTTAGGTTTAGGGTTAGCTTTCGTAGAATCGAGGGTTAGGGTTAGGGTTAGGCTTAGGGTGAGGGTTAGGGTTCGAATCAAGCACAGTTTTAGTATTAGCGTTAGGGTGAGGATTAGGGTTAAAGTGCTTTTAGGGCTAGTGGAAGGGATAGGGCTAGGATTAGGGTTAAGGTTTGTGTTGGTAGAATCGAGGTTTAGGTTCAGCCTTAGGGTCAGGATTGCATTTTGGATCAGAATCGAGTGTATTTAGGCTTTGGGTTAGTGTTCAAATTGACGATTTGGTGTTAGGGTTTGAATCGAGCACATTTAGGGTGAGAGTTATGCTTAGAATTCAGTGCATTTAGGGTTAGCGTTAGGGTTAGGGTTAGGTTGAGCGTCAGGGTTAAAATCGAGAGCGTTTAAGGATGGTGCTAGGGTTAGAGTTAGGTTTAGCGTTCGCTTTCGTAGAATCGAGGGGTAAGCTTAAGTTTAGGCTTAGGATTAGGGTTAGGGTTAGAATCAGGCACATTTTTAGTGGTCTGCTTTTCATCAGGGTATGGCTTAGAGTGCATTTAGGGGTAGGCGTAGGAGTAGGGTTAGGATTAGGGTTAAGGTTTGTGTTGGTAGAATCGAGGTTTAGGGTTGGGCTTGGGGTCAGGGATGACTTTTGGGTTAGAGTCGAGTGCATTTAGGGTTAGGGATAGTGTTGAAATTGACGATTTAGTGTTTGGGTTAGAATCGAGCACATTTAGGGTTAGAGTTTGGGTTAGAATTCGTTAGGGTTAGGGTTAGTGCAAGGGGTAGGGGTAGGGTTAGAGTGCATTTAGGGGTAGGGGTAGGGGTAGGGTTAGGATTAGGGTTAGGGTTTGTGTTGGTAGAATCGAAGTTTAGGGTTAGGCGTAGGGTGAGGATTGCCTTTTGGGTTACAACTGAGTGCATTTAGAGTTAGGGTTAGTGTTGAGATTGACGATTTAGTGTTAGACTTAGAATCGAGCACATTAGGGTGAGAGTTATGGCTAGAATCCACTATATTTAAGTTTAGGGTTAGGGTTAGGGTTTGTGTTGGTAGAATCGATTTTTAGGGTTAGGCTTAGGGTCAGGATTGCCTTTTGGGTTAGAGTCGAGTGCATTTAGGGTTAGGCTTAGTGTTGAGATTGACGATTTAGTGTTAGGGTTATAATGGAACACATTAGGGTTAGAGTTATGGTTAGAATCCAGTGCATTTCGGGTTAGGATTGGGGATAGGGTTAGGTTTATGTTTAGGGTGAGTGTTAGAAACGAGTCCATTTAAGGATAGTGTTAGGGTTAGAGTTAGGTATAGGGTTAGCTTTCGTAGAATCGAGGGTCAGTGTCCGGGTGAGGGTTAGGGTTAGGATTAGGGTTAGAATCAGGGGCATTTTTAGCGTTAGGGTTGGGGTTAGGGTCAGGGTTTGAGTGCATTTAGGGGTAGGGGAGGAGTTGGGTTAGGATTAGGGTTAGGGTTTTTGTTGGTAGAATCGAGGTTTTGGGTTAGGCTTAGGGTCAGGAGAGCATTTGGGGTCATAATTCAGAGCATTTGGGCTTAGGGTTAAAGTTGAAATTGATGATTTAGTTATAGCGTTAGAATCAGGCACATTTAGGGATAGAGTTATGATTAGAATTCAGTGCATTTACGGTTAGGGTTAGGGTTAGGTTTAGGGTCAGGGTTAGTATCGAGAGAATTAAGGATAGTGCTAGGGTTAGAGTTAGGTTGAGGGTTAGCTTTCGTAGAATCGAGGGTTAGGCTTAGGGTTAGGCTTAGGGTGAGGGTTAGGGTTAGAATCAAGCACAGTTTTAGTGTTAGCGTTAGGGTGAGGATTAGGGTTAAAGTGCTTTTAGGGCTAGTGGAAGGGATAGGGTTAGGATTAGGGTTAAAGTTTGTGTTGGTAGAATCGAGGTTTAGGTTTAGGCTTAGGGTCAGGATTGCATTTTGGATCAGAATCGAGTGTATTTAGGCTTTGGGTTAGTGTTCAAATTGACGATTTAGTGTTAGGGTTTGAATCGAGCACATTTAGGGTGAGAGTTATGCTTAGAATTCAATGCATTTAGGGTTAGCGTTAGGGTTAGGGTTAGGTTGAGCATCAGGGTTAAAATCGAGAGCATTTAAGGATAGTGCTAGGGTTAGAGTTAGGTTTAGCGTTCGCTTTCGTAGAATTGAGACTTAGGCTTAAGATTAGGCTTAGGGTTAGAATCAGGCACATTTTTAGCGGTCTGCTATTCATCAGGGTATGGCTTAGAGTGCATTTAGGGGTAGGCGCAGGAGTAGGGTTAGGATTAGGGTTAAGGTTTGTGTTGGAAGAATCGAGGTTTAGGGTTGGGCTTGGGGTCAGGAATGACTTTTGGGTCAGAGTCGAGTGCATTCAGGGTTAGGGATAGTGTTGAAATTGACGATTTAGTGTTTGGGTTAGAATCGAGCACATTTAGGGTTAGAGTTTTGGTTAGAATTCGTTAGGGTTAGGGTTAGTGCAAGGGGTAGGGGTAGGGTTAGAGTGCATTTAGGGGTAGGGGTAGGGGTAGGGTTAGGATTAGGGTTAGGGTTTATGTTGGTAGAATCGAAGTTTAGGGTTAGGCGTAGGGTGAAGGTTGCCTTTTGGGTTACAACTGAGTGCATTTAGAGTTAGGTTTAGTGTTGAGATTGACGATTTAGTGTTAGACTTAGAATCGAGCACATTAGGGTTAGAGTTATGGCTAGAATCCAGTGCATTTCGGGTTAGGATTAGGGATAGGGTTAGGTTTATGTTTAGGGTGAGGGTTAGAATCGAGTCCATTTAAGGATAGTATTAGGGTTAGAGTTAGGTATAGGGTTAGCTTTCGTAGAATCGAGGGTCAGTGTTCGGGTGAGGGTTAGGGTTAGGATTAGGGTTAGAATCAGGAGCATTTTTAGCGTTAGGGTTGGGGTTAAGGTCAGGGTTTGAGTGCATTTAGGGCTAGGGGAGGAGTTGGGTTAGGATTAGGGTTCGGGTTTGTGTTGGTAGAATCGAGGTTTTGGGTTAGGCTTAGGGTCAGGAGAGCATTTGGGGTCATAATTCAGAGCATTTGGGCTTAGGGTTAGTGTTGAAATTGATGATTTAGTTATAACGTTAGACTCAGGCAAATTTAGGGATAGAGTTATGATTAGAATTCAGTGCATTTAGGGTTAGCGTTAGGGTTAGGGTTAGGATTAGGGTCAGGGTTAGAATCGAGAGCATGAAGCATAGTGCTAGGGTAAGAGTTAGGTTTAGTGTTAGCTTTCGTAGAATCGAGGGTTAGGCTTAGGGTTAGGCTTAGGGTGAGGGTTAGGGTTAGAATCAAGCACAGTTTTAGTGTTAGCGTTAGGGTGAGGATTAGGGTTAAAGTGCTTTTAGGGCTAGTGGAAGGGATAGGGTTAGGATTAGGGTTAAGGTTTGTGTTGGGAGAATCGAGGTTGAGGTTGAGCCTTAGGGTCAGGATTGCATTTTGGATCAGAATCGAGTGTATTTAGGCTTTGGGTTAGTGTTCAAATTGACGATTTAGTGTTAGGGTTTGAATCGAGCACATTTAGGGTGAGAGTTATGCTTAGAATTCAGTGCATTTAGGGTTAGCGTTAGGGTTAGGGTTAGAATTAGGGTCAGGGTTAGAATCGAGAGCATGAAGGATAGTGCTAGGGTAAGAGTTAGGTTTAGTGTTAGCTTTCGTAGAATCGAGGGTTAGGCTTAGGGTTAGGCTTAGGGTGAGGGTTAGGGTTAGAATCAAGCACAGTTTTAGTGTTAGCGTTAGGGTGAGGAATAGGGTTAAAGTGCTTTTAGGGCTAGTGGAAGGGATAGGGTTAGGATTAGGGTTAAGGTTTGTGTTGGGAGAATCGAGGTTGAGGTTTAGGCTTAGGGTCAGGATTGCATTTTGGATCAGAATCGAGTGTATTTAGGCTTTGGGTTAGTTTTCAAATTGACGATTTAGTGTTAGGGTTTGAATCGAGCACATTTAGGGTGAGAGTTATGCTTAGAATTCAGTGCATTTAGGGTTAGCGTTAGGGTTAGGGTTAGGTTGAGGGTCAGGGTTAAAATCGAGAGCATTTAAGGATAGTGCTAGGGTTAGAGTTAGGTTTAGCGTTCGCTTTCGTAGAATCGAGGGTTAGGCTTAAGGTTAGGCTTAGGGTTAGGGTTAGGGTTAGAATCAGACACATTTTTAGTGGTCTGCTTTTCATCAGGGTATGGCTTAGAGTGCATTTAGGGCTAGGCGTAGGAGTAGGGTTAGGATTAGGGTTAAGGTTTGTGTTGGTAGAATCGAAGTTTAGGGTTGGGCTTGGGGTCAGGAATGACTTTTGGGTTAGAGTCGAGTGCATTTAGGGTTAGGGATAGTGTTGAAATTGACGATTTAGTGTTTGGGTTAGACTCGAGCACATTTAGGGTTAGAGTTTTGGTTAGAATTCGTTAGGGTTAGGGTTAGTGTAAGGGGTAGGGTTAGGGTTAGAGTGCATTTAGGGGTAGGGGTAGGGGTAGGGTTAGGATTAGGGTTAGGGTTTGTGTTGGTAGAATCGAAGTTTAGGGTTAGGCGTAGGGTGAGGATTGCCTTTTGGGTTACAACTGAGTGCATTTAGAGTTAGGGTTAGTGTTGAGATTGACGATTTAGTGTTAGACTTAGAATCGAGCACATTAGGGTTAGAGTTATGGCTAGAATCCAGTGCATTTCGGGTTAGGATTAGGGATAGGGTTAGGTTTATGTTTAGGGTGAGGGTTAGAATCGAGTGCATTTAAGGATAGTGTTAGGGTGAGAGTTAGGTATAGGGTTAGCTTTCGTAGAATCAAGGATCAGTGTTCGGGTGAGGGTTAGGGTTAGGATTAGGGTTAGAATCAGAAGCATTTTTAGCGTTAGGGTTGGGGTTAGGGTCAGGGTTTGAGTGCATTTAGGGGTAGGGGACGAGTTGGGTTAGGATTAGGATTAGGGTTTGTGTTGGTAGAATCGAGGTTTTGGGTTAGTCTTAGGGTCAGGAGAGCATTTGGGGTCATAATTCAGAGCATTTGGGCTTAGGGTTAGTGTTGAAATTGATGATTTAGTTATAGCGTTAGAATCAGGCACATTTAGGGATAGAGTTATGATTAGAATTCAGTGCATTTAGGGTTAGGGTTAGGGTTAGGGTTAGGGTTAGTTTTAGGGTCAGGGTTAGAATCGAGAGCATTAAGGATAGTGCTAGGGTTAGAGTTAGGTTTAGGGTTAGCTTTCGTAGAATCGAGGGTTAGGCTTAGGGTTAGGCTTAGGGTGAGGGTTAGGGTTAGAATCAAGCACAGTTTTAGTGTTAGCGTTAGGGTGAGGATTAGGGTTAAAGTGCTTTTAGGGCTAATGGAAGGGATAGGGTTAGGATTAGGGTTAAGGTTTGTGTTGGGAGAATCGAGGTTGAGGTTGAGCCTTAGGGTCAGGATTGCATTTTGGATCAGAATCGAGTGTATTTAGGCTTTGGGTTAGTGTTCAAATTGACGATTTAGTGGTTAGGGTTTGAATCGAGCATATTTGGGGTGAGAGTTATGCTTAGAATTCAGTGCATTTAGGGTTAGCGTTAGGGTTAGGATTAGGTTGAGGGTCAGGGTTAAAATCGAGAGCATTTAAGGATAGTGCTAGGGTTAGAGTTAGGTTTAGCGTTCGCTTTCGTAGAATCGAGGGTTAGGCTTAAGGTTAGGCTTAGGGTTAGGGTTAGGGTTAGAATCAGGCACATTTTTAGTGGTCTGCTTTTCATCAGGGTATGGCTTAGAGTGCATTTAGGGCTAGGCGTAGGAGTAGGGTTAGGATTAGGGTTAAGGTTTGTGTTGGTAGAATCGAGGTTTAGGGTTGGGCTTGAGGTCAAGAATGACTTTTGGGTTAGAGTCGAGTGCATTTAGGTTTGGGGATAGTGTTGAAATTGACGATTTAGTGTTTGGGTTAGAATCGAGCACATTTAGGGTTAGAGTTTTGGTTAGAATTCGTTAGGGTTAGGGTTAGTGTAAGGGGTAGGGGTAGGGTTAGAGTGCATTTAGGGGTAGGGGTAGGGGTAGGGTTAGAATTAGGGTTAGGGTTTGTGTTGGTAGAATCGAAGTTTAGGGTTAGGCGTAGGGTGAGGATTGCCTTTTGGGTTACAACTGAGTGCATTTAGAGTTAGGGTTAGTGTTGAGATTGACGATTTAGTGTTAGACTTAGAATCGAGCACATTAGGGTTAGAGTTATGGCTAGAATCCACTATATTTAAGCTTAGGATTAGGGTTAGGGTTTGTGTTGGTAGAATCGAGGTTTAGGGTTACGCTTAGGGTCAGGATTGCCTTTTGGGTTAGAGTCGAGTGCATTTAGGGTTAGGCTTAGTGTTGAGATTGACGATTTAGTGTTAGGGTTATAATCGAGCACATTTGGGTTAGAGTTATGGTTAGAATCCAGTGCATTTAGGGTGAGGATTAGGGATAGGGTTAGGTTTATGTTTAGGGTGAGGGTTAGAATCGAGTGCATTTAAGGATAGTGTTAGGGTTAGAGTTAGGTATAGGGTTAGCTTTCGTAGAATCGAGGGTCAGTGTTCGGGTGAGGGTTAGGGTTAGGATTAGGGTTAGAATCAGGAGCATTTTTAGCGTTAGGGTTGGGGTTAAGGTCAGGGTTTGAGTGCATTTAGGGCTAGGGGAGGAGTTGGGTTAGGATTAGGGTTCGGGTTTGTGTTGGTAGAATCGAGGTTTTGGGTTAGGCTTAGGGTCAGGAGAGCATTTGGAGTCATAATTCAGAGCATTTGGGCTTAGGGTTAGTGTTGAAATTGATGATTTAGTTATAGCGTTAGAATCAGGCACATTTAGGGATAGAGTTATGATTAGAATTCAGTGCATTTAGGGTTAGGGTTAGGGTTAGGGTTAGGATTAGGGTCAGAGTTAGAATCGAGAGCATGAAGGATAGTGCTAGGGTAAGAGTTAGGTTTAGTGTTAGCTTTCGTAGAATCGAGGGTTAGGCTTAGGGTTAGGCTTAGGGTGAGGGTTAGGGTTAGAATCAAGCACAGTTTTAGTGTTAGCGTTAGGGTGAGGATTAGGGTTAAAGTGCTTTTAGGGCTAGTGGAAGGGATAGGGTTAGGATTAGGGTTAAGGTTTGTGTTGGGAGAATCGAGGTTGAGGTTGAGCCTTAGGGTCAGGATTGCATTTTGGATCAGAATCGAGTGTATTTAGGCTTTGGGTTAGTGTTCAAATTGACGATTTAGTGTTAGGGTTTGAATCGAGCACATTTAGGGTGAGAGTTATGCTTAGAATTCAGTGCATTTAGGGTTAGCGTTAGGGTTAGGGTTAGGTTGAGGGTCAGGGTTAAAATCGAGAGCATTTAAGGATAGTGCTAGGCTTAGAGTTAGGTTTAGCGTTCGCTTTCGTAGAATCGAGGGTTAGGCTTAAGGACAGGCTTAGGGTTAGGGTTAGGGTTAGAATCAGGCCCATTTTTAGTGGTCTGCTTTTCATCAGGGTATGGCTTAGAGTGCATTTAGGGCTAGTCGTAGGAGTAGGGTTAGGATTAGGGTTAAGGTTTGTGTTGGTAGAATCGAGGTTTAGGGTTGGGCTTGGGGTCAGGAATGACTTTTGGGTTAGAGTCGAGTGCATTTAGGGTTAGGGATAGTGTTGAAATTGACGATTTAGTGTTTGGGTTAGAATCGAGCACATTTAGGGTTAGAGTTTTGGTTAGAATTCGTTAGGGTTAGGGTTAGTGTAAGGGGTAGGGTTAGGGTTAGAGTGCATTTAGGGGTAGGGGTAGGGGTAGGGTTAGGATTAGGGTTAGGGTTTGTGTTGGTAGAATCGAAGTTTAGGGTTAGGCGTAGGGTGAGGATTGCCTTTTGGGTTACAACTGAGTGCATTTAGAGTTAGGGTTAGTGTTGAGATTGACGATTTAGTGTTAGACTTAGAATCGAGCACATTAGGGTTAGAGTTATGGCTAGAATCCAGTGCATTTAGGGTTAGGATTAGGGATAGGGTTAGGTTTATGTTTAGGGTGAGGGTTAGAATCGAGTGCATTTAAGGATAGTGTTAGGGTGAGAGTTAGGTATAGGGTTAGCTTTCGTAGAATCGAGGGTCAGTGTTCGGGTGAGGGTTAGGGTTAGGATTAGGGTTAGAATCAGAAGCATTTTTAGCGTTAGGGTTGGGGTTAGGGTCAGGGTTTGAGTGCATTTAGGGGTAGGGGACGAGTTGGGTTAGGATTAGGGTTAGGGTTTGTGTTGGTAGAATCGAGGTTTTGGGTTAGGCTTAGGGTCAGGAGAGCATTTGGGGTCATAATTCAGAGCATTTGGGCTTAGGGTTAGTGTTGAAATTGATGATTTAGTTATATCGTTAGAATCAGGCACATTTAGCGATAGAGTTATGATTAGAATTCAGTGCATTTAGGGTTAGGGTTAGGGTTAGGGTTAGGGTTAGGTTTAGTGTCAGGGTTAGAATCGAGAGCATTAAGGATAGTGCTAGGGTTAGAGTTAGGTTGAGGGTTAGCTTTGGTAGAATCGAGGGTTAGGCTTAGGGTTAGGCTTAGGGTGAGGGTTAGGGTTAGAATCAAGCACAGTTTTAGTGTTAGCGTTAGGGTGAGGATTAGGGTTAAAGTGCTTTTAGGGCTAGTGGAAGGGATAGGGTTAGGATTAGGGTTAAGGTTTGTGTTGGGAGAATCGAGGTTGAGGTTTAGCCTTAGGGTCAGGATTGCATTTTGGATCAGAATCGAGTGTATTTAGGCTTTGGGTTAGTGTTCAAATTGACGATTTAGTGTTAGGGTTTGAATCGAGCATATTTGGGGTGAGAGTTATGCTTAGAATTCAGTGCATTTAGGGTTAGCGTTAGGGTTAGGATTAGGTTGAGGGTCAGGGTTAAAATCGAGAGCATTTATGGATAGTGCTAGGGTTAGAGTTAGGTTTAGCGTTCGCTTTCGTAGAATCGAGGGTTAGGCTTAAGGTTAGGCTTAGGGTTAGGGTTAGGGTTAGAATCAGGCACATATTTAGTGGTCTGCTTTTCATCAGGGTATGGCTTAGAGTGCATTTAGGGCTAGGCGTAGGAGTAGGGTTAGGATTAGGGTTAAGGTTTGTGTTGGTAGAATCGAGGTTTAGGGTTGGGCTTGAGGTCAGGAATGACTTTTGGGTTAGAGTCGAGTGCATTTAGGTTTGGGGATAGTGTTGAAATTGACGATTTAGTGTTTGGGTTAGAATCGAGCACATTTAGGGTTAGAGTTTTGGTTAGAATTCGTTAGGGTTAGGGTTAGTGTAAGGGGTAGGGGTAGGGTTAGAGTGCATTTAGGGGTAGGGGTAGGGGTAGGGTTAGAATTAGGGTTAGGGTTTGTGTTGGTAGAATCGAAGTTTAGGGTTAGGCGCAGGGTGAGGATTGCCTTTTGGGTTACAACTGAGGGCATTTAGAGTTAGGGTTAGTGTTGAGATTGACGATTTAGTGTTAGACTTAGAATCGAGCACATTAGGGTTAAAGTTATGGCTAGAATCCACTATATTTAAGCTTAGGGTTAGGGTTAGGGTTTGTGTTGGTAGAATCGAGGTTTAGGGTTAGTCTTAGGGTCAGGATTGCCTTTTGGGTTAGAGTCGAGTGCATTTAGGGTTAGGCTTAGTGTTGAGATTGACGATTTAGTGTTAGGGTTATAATCGAGCACATTAGGGTTAGAGTTATGGTTAGAATCCAGTGCATTTAGGGTTAGGATTAGGGATAGGGTTAGGTTTATGTTTAGGGTGAGGGTTAGAATCGAGTGCATTTAAGGATAGTGTTAGGGTTAGAGTTAGGTATAGGGTTAGCTTTCGTAGAATCGAGGGTCAGTGTTCGGGTGAGGGTTAGGGTTAGGATTAGGGTTAGAATCAGGAGCATTTTTAGCGTTAGGGTTGGGGTTAAGGTCAGGGTTTGAGTGCATTTAGGGCTAGGGGAGGAGTTGGGTTAGGATTAGGGTTCGGGTTTGTGTTGGTAGAATCGAGGTTTTGGGTTAGGCTTAGGGTCAGGAGAGCATTTGGGGTCATAATTCAGAGCATTTGGGCTTAGGGTTAGTGTTGAAATTGATGATTTAGTTATAACGTTAGAATCAGGTAAATTTAGGGATAGAGTTATGATTAGAATTCAGTGCATTTAGGGTTAGGGTTAGGGTTAGGGTTAGGATTAGGGTCAGGGTTAGAATCGAGAGCATGAAGGATAGTGCTAGGGTAAGAGTTAGGTTTAGGGTTAGCTTTCGTAGAATCGAGGGTTAGGCTTAGGGTTAGGCTTAGGGTGAGGGTTAGGGTTAGAATCAAGCACAGTTTTTGTGTTAGCGTTAGGGGGAGGAATAGGGTTAAAGTGCTTTTAGGGCTAGTGGAAGGGATAGGGTTAGGATTAGGGTTAAGGTTTGTGTTGGGAGAATCGAGGTTGAGGTTTAGGCTTAGGGTCAGGATTGCATTTTGGATCAGAATCGAGTGTATTTAGGCTTTGGGTTAGTGTTCAAATTGACGATTTAGTGTTAGGGTTTGAATCGAGCACATTTAGGGTGAGAGTTATGCTTAGAATTCAGTGCATTTAGGGTTAGCGTTAGGGTTAGGGTTAGGTTGAGGGTCAGGGTTAAAATCGAGAGCATTTAAGGATAGTGCTAGGGTTAGAGTTAGGTTTAGCGTTCGCTTTCGTAGAATCGAGGGTTAGGCTTAAGGTTAGGCTTAGGGTTAGGGTTAGGGTTAGAATCAGGCACATTTTTAGTGGTCTGCTTTTCATCAGGGTATGGCTTAGAGTGCATTTAGGGCTAGGCGTAGGAGTAGGGTTAGGATTAGGGTTAAGGTTTGTGTTGGTAGAATCGAGGTTTAGGGTTGGGCTTGGGGTCAGGAATGACTTTTGGGTTAGAGTCGAGTGCATTTAGGGTTAGGGATAGTGTTGAAATTGACGATTTAGTGTTTGGGTTAGACTCGAGCACATTTAGGGTTAGAGTTTTGGTTAGAATTCGTTAGGGTTAGGGTTAGTGTAAGGGGTAGGGTTAGGGTTAGAGTGCATTTAGGGGTAGGGGTAGGGGTAGGGTTAGGATTAGGGTTAGGGTTTGTGTTGGTAGAATCGAAGTTTAGGGTTAGGCGTAGGGTGAGGATTGCCTTTTGGGTTACAACTGAGTGCATTTAGAGTTAGGGTTAGTGTTGAGATTGACGATTTAGTGTTAGACTTAGAATCGAGCACATTAGGGTTAGAGTTATGGCTAGAATCCAGTGCATTTCGGGTTAGGATTAGGGATAGGGTTAGGTTTATGTTTAGGGTGAGGGTTAGAATCGAGTGCATTTCAGGATAGTGTTAGGGTGAGAGTTAGGTATAGGGTTAGCTTTCGTAGAATCGAGGGTCAGTGTTCGGGTGAGGGTTAGGGTTAGGATTAGGGTTAGAATCAGGAGCATTTTTAGCGTTAGGGTTGGGGTTAGGGTCAGGGTTTGAGTGCATTTAGGGGTAGGGGACGAGTTGGGTTAGGATTAGGGTTAGGGTTTGTGTTGGTAGAATCGAGGTTTTGGGTTAGGCTTAGGGTCAGGAGAGCATTTGGGGTCATAATTCAGAGCATTTGGGCTTAGGGTTAGTGTTGAAATTGATGATTTAGTTATAGCGTTAGAATCAGGCACATTTAGGGATAGAGTTATGATTAGAATTCAGTGCATTTAGGGTTAGGGTTAGGGTTAGGGTTAGGGTTAGGTTTAGGGTCAGGGTTAGAATCGAGAGCATTAAGGATAGTGCTAGGGTTAGAGTTAGGTTTAGGGTTAGCTTTCGTAGAATCGAGGGTTAGGCTTAGGGTTAGGCTTAGGGTGAGGGTTAGGGTTAGAATCAAGCACAGTTTTAGTGTTAGCGTTAGGGTGAGGATTAGGGTTAAAGTTCTTTTAGGGCTAATGGAAGGGATAGGGTTAGGATTAGGGTTAAGGTTTGTGTTGGTAGAATCGAGGTTTAGGTTTAGGCTTAGGGTCAGGATTGCATTTTGGATCAGAATCGAGTGTATTTAGGCTTTGGGTTAGTGTTCAAATTGACGATTTAGTGTTAGGGTTTGAATCGAGCATATTTGGGGTGAGAGTTATGCTTAGAATTCAGTGCATTTAGGGTTAGCGTTAGGGTTAGGATTAGGTTGAGGGTCAGGGTTAAAATCGAGAGCATTTAAGGATAGTGCTAGGGTTAGAGTTAGGTTTAGCGTTCGCTTTCGTAGAATCGAGGGTTAGGCTTAAGGTTAGGCTTAGGGTTAGGGTTAGGGTTAGAATCAGGCACATTTTTAGTGGTCTGCTTTTCATCAGGGTATGGCTTAGAGTGCATTTAGGGCTAGGCGTAGGAGTAGGGTTAGGATTAGGGTTAAGGTTTGTGTTGGTAGAATCGAGGTTTAGGGTTGGGCTTGGGGTCAGGAATGACTTTTGGGTTAGAGTCGAGTGCATTTAGGTTTGGGGATAGTGTTGAAATTGACGATTTAGTGTTTGGGTTAGAATCGAGCACATTTAGGGTTAGAGTTTTGGTTAGAATTCGTTAGGGTTAGGGTTAGTGTAAGTGGTAGGGTTAGGGTTAGAGTGCATTTAGGGGTAGGGGTAGGGGTAGGGTTAGGATTAGGGTTAGGGTTTGTGTTGGTAGAATCGAAGTTTCGGGTTAGGCGTAGGGTGAGGATTGCCTTTTGGGTTACAACTGAGTGCATTTAGAGTTAGGGTTAGTGTTGAGATTGACGATTTAGTGTTATACTTAGAATCGAGCACATTAGGGTTAGAGTTATGGCTAGAATCCAGTGCATTTAGGGTTAGGATTAGGGATAGGGTTAGGTTTATGTTTAGGGTGAGGGTTAGAATCGAGTGCATTTAAGGATAGTGTTAGGGTGAGAGTTAGGTATAGGGTTAGCTTTCGTAGAATCGAGGATCAGTGTTCGGGTGAGGGTTAGGGTTAGGATTAGGGTTAGAATCAGGAGCATTTTTAGCGTTAGGGTTGGGGTTAGGGTCAGGGTTTGAGTGCATTTAGGGGTAGGGGACGAGTTGGGTTAGGATTAGGGTTAGGGTTTGTGTTGGTAGAATCGAGGTTTTGGGTTAGGCTTAGGGTCAGGAGAGCATTTGGGGTCATAATTCAGAGCATTTGGGCTTAGGGTTAGTGTTGAAATTGATGATTTAGTTATAGCGTTAGAATCAGGCACATTTAGGGATAGAGTTATGATTAGAATTCAGTGCATTTAGGGTTAGGGTTAGGGTTAGGGTTAGGGTTAGGTTTAGGGTCAGGGTTAGAATCGAGAGCATTAAGGATAGTGCTAGGGTTAGAGTTAGGTTTAGGGTTAGCTTTCGTAGAATCGAGGGTTAGGCTTAGGGTTAGGCTTAGGGTGAGGGTTAGGGTTAGAATCAAGCACAGTTTTAGTGTTAGCGTTAGGGTGAGGATTAGGGTTAAAGTGCTTTTAGGGCTAATGGAAGGGATAGGGTTAGGATTAGGGTTAAGGTTTGTGTTGGGAGAATCGAGGTTGAGGTTTAGCCTTAGGGTCAGGATTGCATTTTGGATCAGAATCGAGTGTATTTAGGCTTTGGGTTAGTGTTCAAATTGACGATTTAGTGTTAGGGTTTGAATCGAGCATATTTGGGGTGAGAGTTATGCTTAGAATTCAGTGCATTTAGGGTTAGCGTTAGGGTTAGGATTAGGTTGAGGGTCAGGGTTAAAATCGAGAGCATTTAAGGATAGTGCTAGGGTTAGAGTTAGGTTTAGCGTTCGCTTTCGTAGAATCGAGGGTTAGGCTTAAGGTTAGGCTTAGGGTTAGGGTTAGGGTTAGAATCAGGCACATTTTTAGTGGTCTGCTTTTCATCAGGGTATGGCTTAGAGTGCATTTAGGGCTAGGCGTAGGAGTAGGGTTAGGATTAGGGTTAAGGTTTGTGTTGGTAGAATCGAGGTTTAGGGTTGGGCTTGGGGTCAGGAATGACTTTTGGGTTAGAGTCGAGTGCATTTAGGTTTGGGGATAGTGTTGAAATTGACGATTTAGTGTTTGGGTTAGAATCGAGCACATTTAGGGTTAGAGTTTTGGTTAGAATTCGTTAGGGTTAGGGTTAGTGTAAGTGGTAGGGTTAGGGTTAGAGTGCATTTAGGGGTAGGGGTAGGGGTAGGGTTAGGATTAGGGTTAGGGTTTGTGTTGGTAGAATCGAAGTTTCGGGTTAGGCGTAGGGTGAGGATTGCCTTTTGGGTTACAACTGAGTGCATTTAGAGTTAGGGTTAGTGTTGAGATTGACGATTTAGTGTTATACTTAGAATCGAGCACATTAGGGTTAGAGTTATGGCTAGAATCCAGTGCATTTAGGGTTAGGATTAGGGATAGGGTTAGGTTTATGTTTAGGGTGAGGGTTAGAATCGAGTGCATTTAAGGATAGTGTTAGGGTGAGAGTTAGGTATAGGGTTAGCTTTCGTAGAATCGAGGATCAGTGTTCGGGTGAGGGTTAGGGTTAGGATTAGGGTTAGAATCAGGAGCATTTTTAGCGTTAGGGTTGGGGTTAGGGTCAGGGTTTGAGTGCATTTAGGGGTAGGGGACGAGTTGGGTTAGGATTAGGGTTAGGGTTTGTGTTGGTAGAATCGAGGTTTTGGGTTAGGCTTAGGGTCAGGAGAGCATTTGGGGTCATAATTCAGAGCATTTGGGCTTAGGGTTAGTGTTGAAATTGATGATTTAGTTATAGCGTTAGAATCAGGCACATTTAGGGATAGAGTTATGATTAGAATTCAGTGCATTTAGGGTTAGGGTTAGGGTTAGGGTTAGGGTTAGGTTTAGGGTCAGGGTTAGAATCGAGAGCATTAAGGATAGTGCTAGGGTTAGAGTTAGGTTTAGGGTTAGCTTTCGTAGAATCGAGGGTTAGGCTTAGGGTTAGGCTTAGGGTGAGGGTTAGGGTTAGAATCAAGCACAGTTTTAGTGTTAGCGTTAGGGTGAGGATTAGGGTTAAAGTGCTTTTAGGGCTAATGGAAGGGATAGGGTTAGGATTAGGGTTAAGGTTTGTGTTGGGAGAATCGAGGTTGAGGTTTAGCCTTAGGGTCAGGATTGCATTTTGGATCAGAATCGAGTGTATTTAGGCTTTGGGTTAGTGTTCAAATTGACGATTTAGTGTTAGGGTTTGAATCGAGCATATTTGGGGTGAGAGTTATGCTTAGAATTCAGTGCATTTAGGGTTAGCGTTAGGGTTAGGATTAGGTTGAGGGTCAGGGTTAAAATCGAGAGCATTTAAGGATAGTGCTAGGGTTAGAGTTAGGTTTAGCGTTCGCTTTCGTAGAATCGAGGGTTAGGCTTAAGGTTAGGCTTAGGGTTAGGGTTAGGGTTAGAATCAGGCACATTTTTAGTGGTCTGCTTTTCATCAGGGTATGGCTTAGAGTGCATTTAGGGCTAGGCGTAGGAGTAGGGTTAGGATTAGGGTTAAGGTTTGTGTTGGTAGAATCGAGGTTTAGGGTTGGGCTTGAGGTCAAGAATGACTTTTGGGTTAGAGTCGAGTGCATTTAGGTTTGGGGATAGTGTTGAAATTGACGATTTAGTGTTTGGGTTAGAATCGAGCACATTTAGGGTTAGAGTTTTGGTTAGAATTCATTAGGGTTAGGGTTAGTGTAAGGGGTAGGGGTAGGGTTAGAGTGCATTTAGGGGTAGGGGTAGGGGTAGGGTTAGAATTAGGGTTAGGGTTTGTGTTGGTAGAATCGAAGTTTAGGGTTAGGCGTAGGGTGAGGATTGCCTTTTGGGTTACAACTGAGTGCATTTAGAGTTAGGGTTAGTGTTGAGATTGACGATTTAGTGTTAGACTTAGAATCGAGCACATTAGGGTTAAAGTTATGGCTAGAATCCACTATATTTAAGCTTAGGGTTAGGGTTAGGATTTGTGTTGGTAGAATCGAGGTTTAGGGTTAGGCTTAGGGTCAGGATTGCCTTTTGGGTTAGAGTCGAGTGCATTTAGGGTTAGGCTTAGTGTTGAGATTGACGATTTAGTGTTAGGGTTATAATCGAGCACATTAGGGTGAGACTTATGGTTAGAATCCAGTGCATTTAGGGTTAGGATTAGGGATAGGGTTAGGTTTATGTTTAGGGTGAGGGTTAGAATCGAGTGCATTTAAGGATAGTGTTAGGTTTAGAGTTAGGTATAGGGTTAGCTTTCGTAGAATCGAGGGTTAGGCTTAAGGTTAGGCTTAGGTTGAGGGTTAGGGTTAGAATCAAGCACAGTTTTAGTGTTAGCGTTAGGGTGAGGATTAGGGTTAAAGTGCTTTTAGGGCTAGTGGAAGGGATAGGGTTAGGATTAGGGTTAAGGTTTGTGTTGGGAGAATCGAGGTTGAGGTTGAGCCTTAGGGTCGGGATTGCTTTTGGATCAGAATCGAGTGTATTTAGGCTTTGGGTTAGTGTTCAAATTGACGATTTAGTGTTAGGGTTTGAATCGAGCACATTTGGGGTGAGAGTTATGCTTAGAATTCAGTGCATTTAGGGTTAGCGTTAGGGTTAGGGTTAGGATTAGGGTCAGGGTTAGAATCGAGAGCATGAAGCATAGTGCTAGGGTAAGAGTTAGGTTTAGTGTTAGCTTTCGTAGAATCGAGGGTTAGGCTTAGGGTTAGGCTTAGGGTGAGGGTTAGGGTTAGAATCAAGCACAGTTTTAGTGTTAGCGTTAGGGTGAGGATTAGGGTTAAAGTGCTTTTAGGGCTAGTGGAAGGGATAGGGTTAGGATTAGGGTTAAGGTTTGTGTTGGGAGAATCGAGGTTGAGGTTGAGCCTTAGGGTCAGGATTGCATTTTGGATCAGAATCGAGTGTATTTAGGCTTTGGGTTAGTGTTCAAATTGACGATTTAGTGTTAGGGTTTGAATCGAGCACATTTAGGGTGAGAGTTATGCTTAGAATTCAGTGCATTTAGGGTTAGCGTTAGGGTTAGGGTTAGGATTAGGGTCAGGGTTAGAATCGAGAGCATGAAGGATAGTGCTAGGGTAAGAGTTAGGTTTAGTGTTAGCTTTCGTAGAATCGAGGGTTAGGCTTAGGGTTAGGCTTAGGGTGAGGGTTGGGGTTAGAATCAAGCACAGTTTTAGTGTTAGCGTTAGGGTGAGGAATAGGGTTAAAGTGCTTTTAGGGCTAGTGGAAAGGATAGGGTTAGGATTAGGGTTAAGGTTTGTGTTGGGAGAATCGAGGTTGAGGTTTAGGCTTAGGGTCAGGATTGCATTTTGGATCAGAATCGAGTGTATTTAGGCTTTGGGTTAGTGTTCAAATTGACGATTTAGTGTTCGGGTTTGAATCGAGCACATTTAGGGTGAGAGTTATGCTTAGAATTCAGTGCATTTAGGGTTAGCGTTAGGGTTAGGGTTAGGTTGAGGGTCAGGGTTAAAATCGAGAGCATTTAAGGATAGTGCTAGGGTTAGAGTTAGGTTTAGCATTCGCTTTCGTAGAATCGAGGGTTAGGCTTAAGGTTAGGCTTAGGGTTAGGGTTAGGGTTAGAATCAGGCACATTTTTAGTGGTCTGCTTTTCATCAGGGTATGGCTTAGAGTGCATTTAGGGCTAGGCGTAGGAGTAGGGTTAGGATTAGGGTTAAGGTTTGTGTTGGTAGAATCGAGGTTTAGGGTTGGGCTTGGGGTCAGGAATGACTTTTGGGTTAGAGTCGAGTGCATTTAGGGTTAGGGATAGTGTTGAAATTGACGATTTAGTGTTTGGGTTAGACTCGAGCACATTTAGGGTTAGAGTTTTGGTTAGAATTCGTTAGGGTTAGGGTTAGTGTAAGGGGTAGGGTTAGGGTTAGAGTGCATTTAGGGGTAGGGGTAGGGGTAGGGTTAGGATTAGGGTTAGGGTTTGTGTTGGTAGAATCGAAGTTTAGGGTTAGGCGTAGGGTGAGGATTGCCTTTTGGGTTACAACTGAGTGCATTTAGAGTTAGGGTTAGTGTTGAGATTGACGATTTAGTGTTAGACTTAGAATCGAGCACATTAGGGTTAGAGTTATGGCTAGAATCCAGTGCATTTAGGGTTAGGATTAGGGATAGGGTTAGGTTTATGTTTAGGGTGAGGGTTAGAATCGAGTGCATTTAAGGATAGTGTTAGGGTGAGAGTTAGGTATAGGGTTAGCTTTCGTAGAATCAAGGATCAGTGTTCGGGTGAGGGTTAGGGTTAGGATTAGGGTTAGAATCAGGAGCATTTTTAGCGTTAGGGTTGGGGTTAGGGTCAGGGTTTGAGTGCATTTAGGGGTAGGGGACGAGTTGGGTTAGGATTAGGGTTAGGGTTTGTGTTGGTAGAATCGAGGTTTTGGGTTAGTCTTAGGGTCAGGAGAGCATTTGGGGTCATAATTCAGAGCATTTGGGCTTAGGGTTAGTGTTGAAATTGATGATTTAGTTATAGCGTTAGAATCAGGCACATTTAGGGATAGAGTTATGATTAGAATTCAGTGCATTTAGGGTTAGGGTTAGGGTTAGGGTTAGGGTTAGGTTTAGGGTCAGGGTTAGAATCGAGAGCATTAAGGATAGTGCTAGGGTTAGAGTTAGGTTTAGGGTTAGCTTTCGTAGAATCGAGGGTTAGGCTTAGGGTTAGGCTTAGGGTGAGGGTTAGGGTTAGAATCAAGCACAGTTTTAGTGTTAGCGTTAGGGTGAGGATTAGGGTTAAAGTTCTTTTAGGGATAATGGAAGGGATAGGGTTAGGATTAGGGTTAAGGTTTGTGTTGGTAGAATCGAGGTTTAGGTTTAGGCTTAGGGTCAGGATTGCATTTTGGATCAGAATCGAGTGTATTTAGGCTTTGGGTTAGTGTTCAAATTGACGATTTAGTGTTAGGGTTTGAATCGAGCATATTTGGGGTGAGAGTTATGCTTAGAATTCAGTGCATTTAGGGTTAGCGTTAGGGTTAGGATTAGGTTGAGGGTCAGGGTTAAAATCGAGAGCATTTAAGGATAGTGCTAGGGTTAGAGTTAGGTTTAGCGTTCGCTTTCATAGAATCGAGGGTTAGGCTTAAGGTTAGGCTTAGGGTTAGGGTTAGGGTTAGAATCAGGCACATTTTTAGTGGTCTGCTTTTCATCAGGGTATGGCTTAGAGTGCATTTAGGGCTAGGCGTAGGAGTAGGGTTAGGATTAGGGTTAAGGTTTGTGTTGGTAGAATCGAGGTTTAGGGTTGGGCTTGAGGTCAGGAATGACTTTTGGGTTAGAGTCGAGTGCATTTAGGTTTGGAGATAGTGTTGAAATTGACGATTTAGTGTTTGGGTTAGAATCGAGCACATTTAGGGTTAGAGTTTTGGTTAGAATTCGTTAGGGTTAGGGTTAGTGTAAGGGGTAGGGGTAGGGTTAGAGTGCATTTAGGGGTAGGGGTAGGGGTAGGGTTAGAATTAGGGTTAGGGTTTGTGTTGGTAGAATCGAAGTTTAGGGTTAGGCGTAGGGTGAGGATTGCCTTTTGGGTTACAACTGAGTGCATTTAGAGTTAGGGTTAGTGTTGAGATTGACGATTTAGTGGTAGACTTAGAATCGAGCACATTAGGGTGAGAGTTATGGCTAGAATCCACTCTATTTAAGCTTAGGGTTAGGGTTAGGGTTTGTGTTGGTAGAATCGAGGTTTAGGGTTAGGCTTAGGGTCAGGATTGCCTTTTTGGTTAGAGTCGAGTGCATTTAGGGTTAGGCTTAGTGTTGAGATTGACGATTTAGTGTTAGGGTTATAATCGAGCACATTAGGGTTAGAGTTATGGTTAGAATCCAGTGCATTTAGGGTTAGGATTAGGGATAGGGTTAGGTTTATGTTTAGGGTGAGGGTTAGAATCGAGTGCATTTAAGGATAGTGTTAGGTTTAGAGTTAGGTATAGGGTTAGCTTTCGTAGAATCGAGGGTCAGTGTTCGGGTGAGGGTTAGGGTTAGGATTAGGGTTAGAATCAGGAGCATTTTTAGCGTTAGGGTTGGGGTTAAGGTCAGGGTTTGAGTGCATTTAGGGCTAGGGGAGGAGTTGGGTTAGGATTAGGGTTCGGGTTTGTGTTGGTAGAATCGAGGTTTTGGGTTAGGCTTAGGGTCAGGAGAGCATTTGGGGTCATAATTCAGAGCATTTGGGCTTAGGGTTAGTGTTGAAATTGATGATTTAGTTATAGCGTTAGAATCAGGCACATTTAGGGATAGAGTTATGATTAGAATTCAGTGCATTTAGGGTTAGGGTTAGGGTTAGGATTAGGGTCAGAGTTAGAATCGAGAGCATGAAGGATAGTGCTAGGGTAAGAGTTAGGTTTAGTGTTAGCTTTCGTAGAATCGAGGGTTAGGCTTAGGGTTAGGCTTAGGGTGAGGGTTAGGGTTAGAATCAAGCACAGTTTTAGTGTTAGCGTTAGGGTGAGGATTAGGGTTAAAGTGCTTTTAGGGCTAGTGGAAGGGATAGGGTTAGGATTAGGGTTAAGGTTTGTGTTGGTAGAATCGAGGTTTAGGTTTAGCCTTAGGGTCAGGATTGCATTTTGGATCAGAATCGAGTGTATTTAGACTTTGGGTTAGTGTTCAAATTGACGATTTAGTGTTAGGGTTTGAATCGAGCACATTTAGGGTGAGAGTTATGCTTAGAATTCAGTGCATTTAGGGTTAGCGTTAGGGTTAGGGTTAGGTTGAGGGTCAGGGTTAAAATCGAGAGCATTTAAGGATAGTGCTAGGGTTAGAGTTAGGTTTAGCGTTCGCTTTCGTAGAATCAAGGGTTAGGCTTAAGGTTAGGCTTAGGGTTAGGGTTAGAATCAGGCACATTTTTAGTGGTCTGCTTTTCATCAGGGTATGGCTTAAAGTGCATTTAGGGGTAGGCGTAGGAGTAGGGTTAGGATTAGGGTTAAGGTGTGTGTTGGTAGAATCGAGGCTGGCTTGGGGTCAGGAATGAATTTTGGGTTAGAGTCGAGTGCATTTAGGGTTAGGGACAGTGTTGAAATTGACGATTTAGTGTTTTCGTTAGAATCGAGCACATTTAGGGTTAGAGTTTTGGTTAGAATTCGTTAGGGTTAGGGTTAGTGTAAGGGATAGGGGTAGGGTTAGAGTGCATTTAGGGGTAGGGTTAGGGGTAGGGTTAGGATTAGGGTTAGGGTTTGTGTTGGTAAAATCGAAGTTTAGGGTTAGGCGTAGGGTGAGGATTGCCTTTTGGGTTACAACTGAGTGCATTTAGAGTTAGGGTTAGTGTTGAGATTGACGATTTAGTGTTAGAGTTAGAATCGAGCACATTAGGGTTAGAGTTATGGCTAGAATCCACTCTATTTGAGCTCAGGGTTAGGGTTAGGGTTTGTGTTGGTAGAATCGAGGTTTAGGGTTAGGCTTAGGGTCAGGATTGCCTTTTGGGTTAGAGTCGAGTGCATTTAGGGTTAGGCTTAGTGTTGAGATTGACGATTTAGTGTTAGGGTTATAATGGAACACATTAGGGTTAGAGTTATGGTTAGAATCCAGTGCATTTCGGGTTAGGATTGGGGATAGGGTTAGGTTTATGTTTAGGGTGAGTGTTAGAAACGAGTCCATTTAAGGATAGTGTTAGGGTTAGAGTTAGGTATAGGGTTAGCTTTCGTAGAATCGAGGGTCAGTGTCCGGGTGAGGGTTAGGGTTAGGATTAGGGTTAGAATCAGGGGCATTTTTAGCGTTAGGGTTGGGGTTAGGGTCAGGGTTTGAGTGCATTTAGGGGTAGGGGAGGAGTTGGGTTAGGATTAGGGTTAGGGTTTTTGTTGGTAGAATCGAGGTTTTGGGTTAGGCTTAGGGTCAGGAGAGCATTTGGGGTCATAATTCAGAGCATTTGGGCTTAGGGTTAAAGTTGAAATTGATGATTTAGTTATAGCGTTAGAATCAGGCACATTTAGGGATAGAGTTATGATTAGAATTCAGTGCATTTACGGTTAGGGTTAGGGTTAGGTTTAGGGTCAGGGTTAGTATCGAGAGAATTAAGGATAGTGCTAGGGTTAGAGTTAGGTTGAGGGTTAGCTTTCGTAGAATCGAGGGTTAGGCTTAGGGTTAGGCTTAGGGTGAGGGTTAGGGTTAGAATCAAGCACAGTTTTAGTGTTAGCGTTAGGGTGAGGATTAGGGTTAAAGTGCTTTTAGGGCTAGTGGAAGGGATAGGGTTAGGATTAGGGTTAAAGTTTGTGTTGGTAGAATCGAGGTTTAGGTTTAGGCTTAGGGTCAGGATTGCATTTTGGATCAGAATCGAGTGTATTTAGGCTTTGGGTTAGTGTTCAAATTGACGATTTAGTGTTAGGGTTTGAATCGAGCACATTTAGGGTGAGAGCTATGCTTAGAATTCAATGCATTTAGGGTTAGCGTTAGGGTTAGGGTTAGGTTGAGCATCAGGGTTAAAATCGAGAGCATTTAAGGATAGTGCTAGGGTTAGAGTTAGGTTTAGCGTTCTCTTCCGTAGAATTGAGACTTAGGCTTAAGATTAGGCTTAGGGTTAGAATCAGGCACATTTTTAGCGGTCTGCTATTCATCAGGGTATGGCTTAGAGTGCATTTAGGGGTAGGCGCAGGAGTAGGGTTAGGATTAGGGTTAAGGTTTGTGTTGGAAGAATCGAGGTTTAGGGTTGGGCTTGGGGTCAGGAATGACTTTTGGGTCAGAGTCGAGTGCATTCAGGGTTAGGGATAGTGTTGAAATTGACGATTTAGTGTTTGGGTTAGAATCGAGCACATTTAGGGTTAGAGTTTTGGTTAGAATTCGTTAGGGTTAGGGTTAGTGCAAGGGGTAGGGGTAGGGTTAGAGTGCATTTAGGGGTAGGGGTAGGGGTAGGGTTAGGATTAGGGTTAGGGTTTATGTTGGTAGAATCGAAGTTTAGGGTTAGGCGTAGGGTGAAGGTTGCCTTTTGGGTTACAACTGAGTGCATTTAGAGTTAGGTTTAGTGTTGAGATTGACGATTTAGTGTTAGACTTAGAATCGAGCACATTAGGGTTAGAGTTATGGCTAGAATCCAGTGCATTTCGGGTTAGGATTAGGGATAGGGTTAGGTTTATGTTTAGGGTGAGGGTTAGAATCGAGTCCATTTAAGGATAGTATTAGGGTTACAGTTAGGTATAGGGTTAGCTTTCGTAGAATCGAGGGTCAGTGTTCGGGTGAGGGTTAGGGTTAGGATTAGGGTTAGAATCAGGAGCATTTTTAGCGTTAGGGTTGGGGTTAAGGTCAGGGTTTGAGTGCATTTAGGGCTAGGGGAGGAGTTGGGTTAGGATTAGGGTTCGGGTTTGTGTTGGTAGAATCGAGGTTTTGGGTTAGGCTTAGGGTCAGGAGAGCATTTGGGGTCATAATTCAGAGCATTTGGGCTTAGGGTTAGTGTTGAAATTGATGATTTAGTTATAACGTTAGACTCAGGCAAATTTAGGGATAGAGTTATGATTAGAATTCAGTGCATTTAGGGTTAGCGTTAGGGTTAGGGTTAGGATTAGGGTCAGGGTTAGAATCGAGAGCATGAAGCATAGTGCTAGGGTAAGAGTTAGGTTTAGTGTTAGCTTTCGTAGAATCGAGGGTTAGGCTTAGGGTTAGGCTTAGGGTGAGGGTTAGGGTTAGAATCAAGCACAGTTTTAGTGTTAGCGTTAGGGTGAGGATTAGGGTTAAAGTGCTTTTAGGGCTAGTGGAAGGGATAGGGTTAGGATTAGGGTTAAGGTTTGTGTTGGGAGAATCGAGGTTGAGGTTGAGCCTTAGGGTCAGGATTGCATTTTGGATCAGAATCGAGTGTATTTAGGCTTTGGGTTAGTGTTCAAATTGACGATTTAGTGTTAGGGTTTGAATCGAGCACATTTAGGGTGAGAGTTATGCTTAGAATTCAGTGCATTTAGGGTTAGCGTTAGGGTTAGGGTTAGGATTAGGGTCAGGGTTAGAATCGAGAGCATGAAGGATAGTGCTAGGGTAAGAGTTAGGTTTAGTGTTAGCTTTCGTAGAATCGAGGGTTAGGCTTAGGGTTAGGCTTAGGGTGAGGGTTAGGGTTAGAATCAAGCACAGTTTTAGTGTTAGCGTTAGGGTGAGAAATAGGGTTAAAGTGCTTTTAGGGCTAGTGGAAGGGATAGGGTTAGGATTAGGGTTAAGGTTTGTGTTGGGAGAATCGAGGTTGAGGTTTAGGCTTAGGGTCAGGATTGCATTTTGGATCAGAATCGAGTGTATTTAGGCTTTGGGTTAGTGTTCAAATTGACGATTTAGTGTTAGGGTTTGAATCGAGCACATTTAGGGTGAGAGTTATGCTTAGAATTCAGTGCATTTAGGGTTAGCGTTAGGGTTAGGGTTAGGTTGAGGGTCAGGGTTAAAATCGAGAGCATTTAAGGATAGTGCTAGGGTTAGAGTTAGGTTTAGCGTTCGCTTTCGTAGAATCGAGGGTTAGGCTTAAGGTTAGGCTTAGGGTTAGGGTTAGGGTTAGAATCAGGCACATTTTTAGTGGTCTGCTTTTCATCAGGGTATGGCTTAGAGTGCATTTAGGGCTAGGCGTAGGAGTAGGGTTAGGATTAGGGTTAAGATTTGTGTTGGTAGAATCGAGGTTTAGGGTTGGGCTTGGGGTCAGGAATGACTTTTGGGTTAGAGTCGAGTGCATTTAGGGTTAGGGATAGTGTTGAAATTGACGATTTAGTGTTTGGGTTAGACCCGAGCACATTTAGGGTTAGAGTTTTGGTTAGAATTCGTTAGGGTTAGGGTTAGTGTAAGGGGTAGGGGTAGGGTTAAAGTGCATTTAGGGGTAGGGGTAGGGGTAGGGTTAGGATTAGGGTTAGGGTTTATGTTGGTAGAATCGAAGTTTAGGGTTAGGCGTAGGGTGAAGGTTGCCTTTTGGGTTACAACTGAGTGCATTTAGAGTTAGGTTTAGTGTTGAGATTGACGATTTAGTGTTAGACTTAGAATCGAGCACATTAGGGTTAGAGTTATGGCTAGAATCCAGTGCATTTCGGGTTAGGATTAGGGATAGGGTTAGGTTTATGTTTAGGGTGAGGGTTAGAATCGAGTCCATTTAAGGATAGTATTAGGGTTAGAGTTAGGTATAGGGTTAGCTTTCGTAGAATCGAGGGTCAGTGTTCGGGTGAGGGTTAGGGTTAGGATTAGGGTCAGGTTTAGAATCGAGAACATGAAGGATAGTGCTAGGGTAAGAGTTAGGTTTAGTGTTAGCTTTCGTAGAATCGAGGGTTAGGCTTAGGGTTACGCTTAGGGTGAGGGTTAGGGTTAGAATCAAGCACAGTTTTAGTGTTAGCGTTAGGGTGAGGATTAGGGTTAAAGTGCTTTTAGGGCTAGTGGAAGGGATAGGGTTAGGATTAGGGTTAAGGTTTGTGTTGGGAGAATCGAGGTTGAGGTTGAGCCTTAGGGTCAGGATTGCATTTTGGATCAGAATCGAGTGTATTTAGGCTTTGGGTTAGTGTTCAAATTGACGATTTAGTGTTAGGGTTTGAATCGAGCACATTTGGGGTGAGAGTTATGCTTAGAATTCAGTGCATTTAGGGTTAGCGTTAGGGTTAGGGTTAGGATTAGGGTCAGGGTTAGAATCGAGAGCATGAAGCATAGTGCTAGGGTAAGAGTTAGGTTTAGTGTTAGCTTTCGTAGAATCGAGGGTTAGGCTTAGGGTTAGGCTTAGGGTGAGGGTTAGGGTTAGAATCAAGCACAGTTTTAGTGTTAGCGTTAGGGTGAGGATTAGGGTTAAAGTGCTTTTAGGGCTAGTGGAAGGGATAGGGTTAGGATTAGGGTTAAGGTTTGTGTTGGGAGAATCGAGGTTGAGGTTGAGCCTTAGGGTCAGGATTGCATTTTGGATCAGAATCGAGTGTATTTAGGCTTTGGGTTAGTGTTCAAATTGACGATTTAGTGTTAGGGTTTGAATCGAGCACATTTAGGGTGAGAGTTATGCTTAGAATTCAGTGCATTTAGGGTTAGCGTTAGGGTTAGGGTTAGGATTAGGGTCAGGGTTAGAATCGAGAGCATGAAGGATAGTGCTAGGGTAAGAGTTAGGTTTAGTGTTAGCTTTCGTAGAATCGAGGGTTAGGCTTAGGGTTAGGCTTAGGGTGAGGGTTAGGGTTAGAATCAAGCACAGTTTTAGTGTTAGCGTTAGGGTGAGGAATAGGGTTAAAGTGCTTTTAGGGCTAGTGGAAGGGATAGGGTTAGGATTAGGGTTAAGGTTTGTGTTGGGAGAATCGAGGTTGAGGTTTAGGCTTAGGGTCAGGATTGCATTTTGGATCAGAATCGAGTGTATTTAGGCTTTGGGTTAGTGTTCAAATTGACGATTTAGTGTTCGGGTTTGAATCGAGCACATTTAGGGTGAGAGTTATGCTTAGAATTCAGTGCATTTAGGGTTAGCGTTAGGGTTAGGGTTAGGTTGAGGGTCAGGGTTAAAATCGAGAGCATTTAAGGATAGTGCTAGGGTTAGAGTTAGGTTTAGCATTCGCTTTCGTAGAATCGAGGGTTAGGCTTAAGGTTAGGCTTAGGGTTAGGGTTAGGGTTAGAATCAGGCACATTTTTAGTGGTCTGCTTTTCATCAGGGTATGGCTTAGAGTGCATTTAGGGCTAGGCGTAGGAGTAGGGTTAGGATTAGGGTTAAGGTTTGTGTTGGTAGAATCGAGGTTTAGGGTTGGGCTTGGGGTCAGGAATGACTTTTGGGTTAGAGTCGAGTGCATTTAGGGTTAGGGATAGTGTTGAAATTGACGATTTAGTGTTTGGGTTAGACTCGAGCACATTTAGGGTTAGAGTTTTGGTTAGAATTCGTTAGGGTTAGGGTTAGTGTAAGGGGTAGGGTTAGGGTTAGAGTGCATTTAGGGGTAGGGGTAGGGGTAGGGTTAGGATTAGGGTTAGGGTTTGTGTTGGTAGAATCGAAGTTTAGGGTTAGGCGTAGGGTGAGGATTGCCTTTTGGGTTACAACTGAGTGCATTTAGAGTTAGGGTTAGTGTTGAGATTGACGATTTAGTGTTAGACTTAGAATCGAGCACATTAGGGTTAGAGTTATGGCTAGAATCCAGTGCATTTAGGGTTAGGATTAGGGATAGGGTTAGGTTTATGTTTAGGGTGAGGGTTAGAATCGAGTGCATTTAAGGATAGTGTTAGGGTGAGAGTTAGGTATAGGGTTAGCTTTCGTAGAATCAAGGATCAGTGTTCGGGTGAGGGTTAGGGTTAGGATTAGGGTTAGAATCAGGAGCATTTTTAGCGTTAGGGTTGGGGTTAGGGTCAGGGTTTGAGTGCATTTAGGGGTAGGGGACGAGTTGGGTTAGGATTAGGGTTAGGGTTTGTGTTGGTAGAATCGAGGTTTTGGGTTAGTCTTAGGGTCAGTAGAGCATTTGGGGTCATAATTCAGAGCATTTGGGCTTAGGGTTAGTGTTGAAATTGATGATTTAGTTATAGCGTTAGAATCAGGCACATTTAGGGATAGAGTTATGATTAGAATTCAGTGCATTTAGGGTTAGGGTTAGGGTTAGGGTTAGGGTTAGGTTTAGGGTCAGGGTTAGAATCGAGAGCATTAAGGATAGTGCTAGGGTTAGAGTTAGGTTTAGGGTTAGCTTTCGTAGAATCGAGGGTTAGGCTTAGGGTTAGGCTTAGGGTGAGGGTTAGGGTTAGAATCAAGCACAGTTTTAGTGTTAGCGTTAGGGTGAGGATTAGGGTTAAAGTTCTTTTAGGGATAATGGAAGGGATAGGGTTAGGATTAGGGTTAAGGTTTGTGTTGGTAGAATCGAGGTTTAGGTTTAGGCTTAGGGTCAGGATTGCATTTTGGATCAGAATCGAGTGTATTTAGGCTTTGGGTTAGTGTTCAAATTGACGATTTAGTGTTAGGGTTTGAATCGAGCATATTTGGGGTGAGAGTTATGCTTAGAATTCAGTGCATTTAGGGTTAGCGTTAGGGTTAGGATTAGGTTGAGGGTCAGGGTTAAAATCGAGAGCATTTAAGGATAGTGCTAGGGTTAGAGTTAGGTTTAGCGTTCGCTTTCATAGAATCGAGGGTTAGGCTTAAGGTTAGGCTTAGGGTTAGGGTTAGGGTTAGAATCAGGCACATTTTTAGTGGTCTGCTTTTCATCAGGGTATGGCTTAGAGTGCATTTAGGGCTAGGCGTAGGAGTAGGGTTAGGATTAGGGTTAAGGTTTGTGTTGGTAGAATCGAGGTTTAGGGTTGGGCTTGAGGTCAGGAATGACTTTTGGGTTAGAGTCGAGTGCATTTAGGTTTGGGGATAGTGTTGAAATTGACGATTTAGTGTTTGGGTTAGAATCGAGCACATTTAGGGTTAGAGTTTTGGTTAGAATTCGTTAGGGTTAGGGTTAGTGTAAGGGGTAGGGGTAGGGTTAGAGTGCATTTAGGGGTAGGGGTAGGGGTAGGGTTAGAATTAGGGTTAGGGTTTGTGTTGGTAGAATCGAAGTTTAGGGTTAGGCGTAGGGTGAGGATTGCCTTTTGGGTTACAACTGAGTGCATTTAGAGTTAGGGTTAGTGTTGAGATTGACGATTTAGTGGTAGACTTAGAATCGAGCACATTAGGGTTAAAGTTATGGCTAGAATCCACTATATTTAAGCTTAGGATTAGGGTTAGGGTTTGTGTTGGTAGAATCGAGGTTTAGGGTTAGGCTTAGGGTCAGGATTGCCTTTTGGGTTAGAGTCGAGTGCATTTAGGGTTAGGCTTAGTGTTGAGATTGACGATTTAGTGTTAGGGTTATAATCGAGCACATTAGGGTTAGAGTTATGGTTAGAATCCAGTGCATTTAGGGTTAGGATTAGGGATAGGGTTAGGTTTATGTTTAGGGTGAGGGTTAGAATCGAGTGCATTTAAGGATAGTGTTAGGTTTAGAGTTAGGTATAGGGTTAGCTTTCGTAGAATCGAGGGTCAGTGTTCGGGTGAGGGTTAGGGTTAGGATTAGGGTTAGAATCAGGAGCATTTTTAGCGTTAGGGTTGGGGTTAAGGTCAGGGTTTGAGTGCATTTAGGGCTAGGGGAGGAGTTGGGTTAGGATTAGGGTTCGGGTTTGTGTTGGTAGAATCGAGGTTTTGGGTTAGGCTTAGGGTCAGGAGAGCATTTGGGGTCATAATTCAGAGCATTTGGGCTTAGGGTTAGTGTTGAAATTGATGATTTAGTTATAGCGTTAGAATCAGGCACATTTAGGGATAGAGTTATGATTAGAATTCAGTGCATTTAGGGTTAGGGTTAGGGTTAGGATTAGGGTCAGAGTTAGAATCGAGAGCATGAAGGATAGTGCTAGGGTAAGAGTTAGGTTTAGTGTTAGCTTTCGTAGAATCGAGGGTTAGGCTTAGGGTTAGGCTTAGGGTGAGGGTTAGGGTTAGAATCAAGCACAGTTTTAGTGTTAGCGTTAGGGTGAGGATTAGGGTTAAAGTGCTTTTAGGGCTAGTGGAAGGGATAGGGTTAGGATTAGGGTTAAGGTTTGTGTTGGTAGAATCGAGGTTTAGGTTTAGCCTTAGGGTCAGGATTGCATTTTGGATCAGAATCGAGTGTATTTAGACTTTGGGTTAGTGTTCAAATTGACGATTTAGTGTTAGGGTTTGAATCGAGCACATTTAGGGTGAGAGTTATGCTTAGAATTCAGTGCATTTAGGGTTAGCGTTAGGGTTAGGGTTAGGTTGAGGGTCAGGGTTAAAATCGAGAGCATTTAAGGATAGTGCTAGGGTTAGAGTTAGGTTTAGCGTTCGCTTTCGTAGAATCAAGGGTTAGGCTTAAGGTTAGGCTTAGGGTTAGGGTTAGAATCAGGCACATTTTTAGTGGTCTGCTTTTCATCAGGGTATGGCTTAAAGTGCATTTAGGGGTAGGCGTAGGAGTAGGGTTAGGATTAGGGTTAAGGTGTGTGTTGGTAGAATCGAGGCTGGCTTGGGGTCAGGAATGAATTTTGGGTTAGAGTCGAGTGCATTTAGGGTTAGGGACAGTGTTGAAATTGACGATTTAGTGTTTTCGTTAGAATCGAGCACATTTAGGGTTAGAGTTTTGGTTAGAATTCGTTAGGGTTAGGGTTAGTGTAAGGGGTAGGGGTAGGGTTAGAGTGCATTTAGGGGTAGGGGTAGGGGTAGGGTTAGGATTAGGGTTAGGGTTTGTGTTGGTAAAATCGAAGTTTAGGGTTAGGCGTAGGGTGAGGATTGCCTTTTGGGTTACAACTGAGTGCATTTAGAGTTAGGGTTAGTGTTGAGATTGACGATTTAGTGTTAGAGTTAGAATCGAGCACATTAGGGTTAGAGTTATGGCTAGAATCCACTCTATTTGAGCTCAGGGTTAGGGTTAGGGTTTGTGTTGGTAGAATCGAGGTTTAGGGTTAGGCTTAGGGTCAGGATTGCCTTTTGGGTTAGAGTCGAGTGCATTTAGGGTTAGGCTTAGTGTTGAGATTGACGATTTAGTGTTAGGGTTATAATGGAACACATTAGGGTTAGAGTTATGGTTAGAATCCAGTGCATTTCGGGTTAGGATTGGGGATAGGGTTAGGTTTATGTTTAGGGTGAGTGTTAGAAACGAGTCCATTTAAGGATAGTGTTAGGGTTAGAGTTAGGTATAGGGTTAGCTTTCGTAGAATCGAGGGTCAGTGTCCGGGTGAGGGTTAGGGTTAGGATTAGGGTTAGAATCAGGGGCATTTTTAGCGTTAGGGTTGGGGTTAGGGTCAGGGTTTGAGTGCATTTAGGGGTAGGGGAGGAGTTGGGTTAGGATTAGGGTTAGGGTTTTTGTTGGTAGAATCGAGGTTTTGGGTTAGGCTTAGGGTCAGGAGAGCATTTGGGGTCATAATTCAGAGCATTTGGGCTTAGGGTTAAAGTTGAAATTGATGATTTAGTTATAGCGTTAGAATCAGGCACATTTAGGGATAGAGTTATGATTAGAATTCAGTGCATTTACGGTTAGGGTTAGGGTTAGGTTTAGGGTCAGGGTTAGTATCGAGAGAATTAAGGATAGTGCTAGGGTTAGAGTTAGGTTGAGGGTTAGCTTTCGTAGAATCGAGGGTTAGGCTTAGGGTTAGGCTTAGGGTGAGGGTTAGGGTTAGAATCAAGCACAGTTTTAGTGTTAGCGTTAGGGTGAGGATTAGGGTTAAAGTGCTTTTAGGGCTAGTGGAAGGGATAGGGTTAGGATTAGGGTTAAAGTTTGTGTTGGTAGAATCGAGGTTTAGGTTTAGGCTTAGGGTCAGGATTGCATTTTGGATCAGAATCGAGTGTATTTAGGCTTTGGGTTAGTGTTCAAATTGACGATTTAGTGTTAGGGTTTGAATCGAGCACATTTAGGGTGAGAGCTATGCTTAGAATTCAATGCATTTAGGGTTAGCGTTAGGGTTAGGGTTAGGTTGAGCATCAGGGTTAAAATCGAGAGCATTTAAGGATAGTGCTAGGGTTAGAGTTAGGTTTAGCGTTCTCTTCCGTAGAATTGAGACTTAGGCTTAAGATTAGGCTTAGGGTTAGAATCAGGCACATTTTTAGCGGTCTGCTATTCATCAGGGTATGGCTTAGAGTGCATTTAGGGGTAGGCGCAGGAGTAGGGTTAGGATTAGGGTTAAGGTTTGTGTTGGAAGAATCGAGGTTTAGGGTTGGGCTTGGGGTCAGGAATGACTTTTGGGTCAGAGTCGAGTGCATTCAGGGTTAGGGATAGTGTTGAAATTGACGATTTAGTGTTTGGGTTAGAATCGAGCACATTTAGGGTTAGAGTTTTGGTTAGAATTCGTTAGGGTTAGGGTTAGTGCAAGGGGTAGGGGTAGGGTTAGAGTGCATTTAGGGGTAGGGGTAGGGGTAGGGTTAGGATTAGGGTTAGGGTTTATGTTGGTAGAATCGAAGTTTAGGGTTAGGCGTAGGGTGAAGGTTGCCTTTTGGGTTACAACTGAGTGCATTTAGAGTTAGGTTTAGTGTTGAGATTGACGATTTAGTGTTAGACTTAGAATCGAGCACATTAGGGTTAGAGTTATGGCTAGAATCCAGTGCATTTCGGGTTAGGATTAGGGATAGGGTTAGGTTTATGTTTAGGGTGAGGGTTAGAATCGAGTCCATTTAAGGATAGTATTAGGGTTACAGTTAGGTATAGGGTTAGCTTTCGTAGAATCGAGGGTCAGTGTTCGGGTGAGGGTTAGGGTTAGGATTAGGTTTAGAATCAGGAGCATTTTTAGCGTTAGGGTTGGGGTTAAGGTCAGGGTTTGAGTGCATTTAGGGCTAGGGGAGGAGTTGGGTTAGGATTAGGGTTCGGGTTTGTGTTGGTAGAATCGAGGTTTTGGGTTAGGCTTAGGGTCAGGAGAGCATTTGGGGTCATAATTCAGAGCATTTGGGCTTAGGGTTAGTGTTGAAATTGATGATTTAGTTATAACGTTAGACTCAGGCAAATTTAGGGATAGAGTTATGATTAGAATTCAGTGCATTTAGGGTTAGCGTTAGGGTTAGGGTTAGGATTAGGGTCAGGGTTAGAATCGAGAGCATGAAGCATAGTGCTAGGGTAAGAGTTAGGTTTAGTGTTAGCTTTCGTAGAATCGAGGGTTAGGCTTAGGGTTAGGCTTAGGGTGAGGGTTAGGGTTAGAATCAAGCACAGTTTTAGTGTTAGCGTTAGGGTGAGGATTAGGGTTAAAGTGCTTTTAGGGCTAGTGGAAGGGATAGGGTTAGGATTAGGGTTAAGGTTTGTGTTGGGAGAATCGAGGTTGAGGTTGAGCCTTAGGGTCAGGATTGCATTTTGGATCAGAATCGAGTGTATTTAGGCTTTGGGTTAGTGTTCAA
The DNA here is from genome assembly GCF_028372415.1 of Notamacropus eugenii. Classification (NCBI taxonomy): domain Eukaryota; kingdom Metazoa; phylum Chordata; class Mammalia; order Diprotodontia; family Macropodidae; genus Notamacropus; species Notamacropus eugenii. The sequence continues at coordinate 522,117 of NW_027325096.1, forward strand.
ATTGACGATTTAGTGTTAGGGTTTGAATCGAGCACATTTAGGGTGAGAGTTATGCTTAGAATTCAGTGCATTTAGGGTTAGCGTTAGGGTTAGGGTTAGGATTAGGGTCAGGGTTAGAATCGAGAGCATGAAGGATAGTGCTAGGGTAAGAGTTAGGTTTAGTGTTAGCTTTCGTAGAATCGAGGGTTAGGCTTAGGGTTAGGCTTAGGGTGAGGGTTAGGGTTAGAATCAAGCACAGTTTTAGTGTTAGCGTTAGGGTGAGGAATAGGGTTGAAGTGCTTTTAGGGCTAGTGGAAGGGATAGGGTTAGGATTAGGGTTAAGGTTTGTGTTGGGAGAATCGAGGTTGAGGTTTAGGCTTAGGGTCAGGATTGCATTTTGGATCAGAATCGAGTGTATTTAGGCTTTGGGTTAGTGTTCAAATTGACTATTTAGTGTTAGGGTTTGAATCGAGCACATTTAGGGTGAGAGTTATGCTTAGAATTCAGTGCATTTAGGGTTAGCGTTAGGGTTAGGGTTAGGTTGAGGGTCAGGGTTAAAATCGAGAGCATTTAAGGATAGTGCTAGGGTTAGAGTTAGGTTTAGCGTTCGCTTTCGTAGAATCGAGGGTTAGGCTTAAGGTTAGGCTTAGGGTTAGGGTTAGGGTTAGAATCAGGCACATTTTTAGTGGTCTGCTTTTCATCAGGGTATGGCTTAGAGTGCATTTAGGGCTAGGCGTAGGAGTAGGGTTAGGATTAGGGTTAAGATTTGTGTTGGTAGAATCGAGGTTTAGGGTTGGGCTTGGGGTCAGGAATGACTTTTGGGTTAGAGTCGAGTGCATTTAGGGTTAGGGATAGTGTTGAAATTGACGATTTAGTGTTTGGGTTAGACCCGAGCACATTTAGGGTTAGAGTTTTGGTTAGAATTCGTTAGGGTTAGGGTTAGTGTAAGGGGTAGGGGTAGGGTTAGAGTGCATTTAGGGGTAGGGGTAGGGGTAGGGTTAGGATTAGGGTTAGGGTTTATGTTGGTAGAATCGAAGTTTAGGGTTAGGCGTAGGGTGAAGGTTGCCTTTTGGGTTACAACTGAGTGCATTTAGAGTTAGGTTTAGTGTTGAGATTGACGATTTAGTGTTAGACTTAGAATCGAGCACATTAGGGTTAGAGTTATGGCTAGAATCCAGTGCATTTCGGGTTAGGATTAGGGATAGGGTTAGGTTTATGTTTAGGGTGAGGGTTAGAATCGAGTCCATTTAAGGATAGTATTAGGGTTAGAGTTAGGTATAGGGTTAGCTTTCGTAGAATCGAGGGTCAGTGTTCGGGTGAGGGTTAGGGTTAGGATTAGGGTCAGGTTTAGAATCGAGAACATGAAGGATAGTGCTAGGGTAAGAGTTAGGTTTAGTGTTAGCTTTCGTAGAATCGAGGGTTAGGCTTAGGGTTACGCTTAGGGTGAGGGTTAGGGTTAGAATCAAGCACAGTTTTAGTGTTAGCGTTAGGGTGAGGATTAGGGTTAAAGTGCTTTTAGGGCTAGTGGAAGGGATAGGGTTAGGATTAGGGTTAAGGTTTGTGTTGGGAGAATCGAGGTTGAGGTTGAGCCTTAGGGTCAGGATTGCATTTTGGATCAGAATCGAGTGTATTTAGGCTTTGGGTTAGTGTTCAAATTGACGATTTAGTGTTAGGGTTTGAATCGAGCACATTTGGGGTGAGAGTTATGCTTAGAATTCAGTGCATTTAGGGTTAGCGTTAGGGTTAGGGTTAGGATTAGGGTCAGGGTTAGAATCGAGAGCATGAAGCATAGTGCTAGGGTAAGAGTTAGGTTTAGTGTTAGCTTTCGTAGAATCGAGGGTTAGGCTTAGGGTTAGGCTTAGGGTGAGGGTTAGGGTTAGAATCAAGCACAGTTTTAGTGTTAGCGTTAGGGTGAGGATTAGGGTTAAAGTGCTTTTAGGGCTAGTGGAAGGGATAGGGTTAGGATTAGGGTTAAGGTTTGTGTTGGGAGAATCGAGGTTGAGGTTGAGCCTTAGGGTCAGGATTGCATTTTGGATCAGAATCGAGTGTATTTAGGCTTTGGGTTAGTGTTCAAATTGACGATTTAGTGTTAGGGTTTGAATCGAGCACATTTAGGGTGAGAGTTATGCTTAGAATTCAGTGCATTTAGGGTTAGCGTTAGGGTTAGGGTTAGGATTAGGGTCAGGGTTAGAATCGAGAGCATGAAGGATAGTGCTAGGGTAAGAGTTAGGTTTAGTGTTAGCTTTCGTAGAATCGAGGGTTAGGCTTAGGGTTAGGCTTAGGGTGAGGGTTAGGGTTAGAATCAAGCACAGTTTTAGTGTTAGCGTTAGGGTGAGGAATAGGGTTAAAGTGCTTTTAGGGCTAGTGGAAGGGATAGGGTTAGGATTAGGGTTAAGGTTTGTGTTGGGAGAATCGAGGTTGAGGTTTAGGCTTAGGGTCAGGATTGCATTTTGGATCAGAATCGAGTGTATTTAGGCTTTGGGTTAGTGTTCAAATTGACGATTTAGTGTTAGGGTTTGAATCGAGCACATTTAGGGTGAGAGTTATGCTTAGAATTCAGTGCATTTAGGGTTAGCGTTAGGGTTAGGGTTAGGTTGAGGGTCAGGGTTAAAATCGAGAGCATTTAAGGATAGTGCTAGGGTTAGAGTTAGGTTTAGCGTTCGCTTTCGTAGAATCGAGGGTTAGGCTTAAGGTTAGGCTTAGGGTTAGGGTTAGGGTTAGAATCAGGCACATTTTTAGTGGTCTGCTTTTCATCAGGGTATGGCTTAGAGTGCATTTAGGGCTAGGCGTAGGAGTAGGGTTAGGATTAGGGTTAAGGTTTGTGTTGGTAGAATCGAGGTTTAGGGTTGGGCTTGGGGTCAGGGATGACTTTTGGGTTAGAGTCGAGTGCATTTAGGGTTAGGGATAGTGTTGAAATTGACGATTTAGTGTTTGGGTTAGACTCGAGCACATTTAGGGTTAGAGTTTTGGTTAGAATTCGTTAGGGTTAGGGTTAGTGTAAGGGGTAGGGTTAGGGTTAGAGTGCATTTAGGGGTAGGGGTAGGGGTAGGGTTAGGATTAGGGTTAGGGTTTGTGTTGGTAGAATCGAAGTTTAGGGTTAGGCGTAGGGTGAGGATTGCCTTTTGGGTTACAACTGAGTGCATTTAGAGTTAGGGTTAGTGTTGAGATTGACGATTTAGTGTTAGACTTAGAATCGAGCACATTAGGGTTAGAGTTATGGCTAGAATCCAGTGCATTTAGGGTTAGGATTAGGGATAGGGTTAGGTTTATGTTTAGGGTGAGGGTTAGAATCGAGTGCATTTAAGGATAGTGTTAGGGTGAGAGTTAGGTATAGGGTTAGCTTTCGTAGAATCGAGGGTCAGTGGTCGGGTGAGGGTTAGGGTTAGGATTAGGGTTAGAATCAGGAGCATTTTTAGCGTTAGGGTTGGGGTTAGGGTCAGGGTTTGAGTGCATTTAGGGGTAGGGGACGAGTTGGGTTAGGATTAGGGTTAGGGTTTGTGTTGGTAGAATCGAGGTTTTGGGTTAGTCTTAGGGTCAGGAGAGCATTTGGGGTCATAATTCAGAGCATTTGGGCTTAGGGTTAGTGTTGAAATTGATGATTTAGTTATAGCGTTAGAATCAGGCACATTTAGGGATAGAGTTATGATTAGAATTCAGTGCATTTAGGGTTAGGGTTAGGGTTAGGGTTAGGGTTAGGTTTAGGGTCAGGGTTAGAATCGAGAGCATTAAGGATAGTGCTAGGGTTAGAGTTAGGTTTAGGGTTAGCTTTCGTAGAATCGAGGGTTAGGCTTAGGGTTAGGCTTAGGGTGAGGGTTAGGGTTAGAATCAAGCACAGTTTTAGTGTTAGCGTTAGGGTGAGGATTAGGGTTAAAGTGCTTTTAGGGCTAATGGAAGGGATAGGGTTAGGATTAGGGTTAAGGTTTGTGTTGGGAGAATCGAGGTTGAGGTTTAGCCTTAGGGTCAGGATTGCATTTTGGATCAGAATCGAGTGTATTTAGGCTTTGGGTTAGTGTTCAAATTGACGATTTAGTGTTAGGGTTTGAATCGAGCATATTTGGGGTGAGAGTTATGCTTAGAATTCAGTGCATTTAGGGTTAGCGTTAGGGTTAGGATTAGGTTGAGGGTCAGGGTTAAAATCGAGAGCATTTAAGGATAGTGCTAGGGTTAGAGTTAGGTTTAGCGTTCGCTTTCATAGAATCGAGGGTTAGGCTTAAGGTTAGGCTTAGGGTTAGGGTTAGGGTTAGAATCAGGCACATTTTTAGTGGTCTGCTTTTCATCAGGGTATGGCTTAGAGTGCATTTAGGGCTAGGCGTAGGAGTAGGGTTAGGATTAGGGTTAAGGTTTGTGTTGGTAGAATCGAGGTTTAGGGTTGGGCTTGAGGTCAGTAATGACTTTTGGGTTAGAGTCGAGTGCATTTAGGTTTGGGGATAGTGTTGAAATTGACGATTTAGTGTTTGGGTTAGAATCGAGCACATTTAGGGTTAGAGTTTTGGTTAGAATTCGTTAGGGTTAGGGTTAGTGTAAGGGGTAGGGTTAGGGTTAGAGTGCATTTAGGGGTAGGGGTAGGGGTAGGGTTAGAATTAGGGTTAGGGTTTGTGTTGGTAGAATCGAAGTTTAGGGTTAGGCGTAGGGTGAGGATTGCCTTTTGGGTTACAACTGAGTGCATTTAGAGTTAGGGTTAGTGTTGAGATTGACGATTTAGTGTTAGACTTAGAATCGAGCACATTAGGGTTAGAGTTATGGCTAGAATCCACTATATTTAAGCTTAGGATTAGGGTTAGGGTTTGTGTTGGTAGAATCGAGGTTTAGGGTTACGCTTAGGGTCAGGATTGCCTTTTGGGTTAGAGTCGAGTGCATTTAGGGTTAGGCTTAGTGTTGAGATTGACGATTTAGTGTTAGGGTTATAATCGAGCACATTAGGGTTAGAGTTATGGTTAGAATCCAGTGCATTTAGGGTTAGGATTAGGGATAGGGTTAGGTTTATGTTTAGGGTGAGGGTTAGAATCGAGTGCATTTAAGGATAGTGTTAGGGTTAGAGTTAGGTATAGGGTTAGCTTTCGTAGAATCGAGGGTCAGTGTTCGGGTGAGGGTTAGGGTTAGGATTAGGGTTAGAATCAGGAGCATTTTTAGCGTTAGGGTTGGGGTTAAGGTCAGGGTTTGAGTGCATTTAGGGCTAGGGGAGGAGTTGGGTTAGGATTAGGGTTCGGGTTTGTGTTGGTAGAATCGAGGTTTTGGGTTAGGCTTAGGGTCAGGAGAGCATTTGGAGTCATAATTCAGAGCATTTGGGCTTAGGGTTAGTGTTGAAATTGATGATTTAGTTATAGCGTTAGAATCAGGCACATTTAGGGATAGAGTTATGATTAGAATTCAGTGCATTTAGGGTTAGGGTTAGGGTTAGGGTTAGGATTAGGGTCAGAGTTAGAATCGAGAGCATGAAGGATAGTGCTAGGGTAAGAGTTAGGTTTAGTGTTAGCTTTCGTAGAATCGAGGGTTAGGCTTAGGGTTAGGCTTAGGGTGAGGGTTAGGGTTAGAATCAAGCACAGTTTTAGTGTTAGCGTTAGGGTGAGGATTAGGGTTAAAGTGCTTTTAGGGCTAGTGGAAGGGATAGGGTTAGGATTAGGGTTAAGGTTTGTGTTGGGAGAATCGAGGTTGAGGTTGAGCCTTAGGGTCAGGATTGCATTTTGGATCAGAATCGAGTGTATTTAGGCTTTGGGTTAGTGTTCAAATTGACGATTTAGTGTTAGGGTTTGAATCGAGCACATTTAGGGTGAGAGTTATGCTTAGAATTCAGTGCATTTAGGGTTAGCGTTAGGGTTAGGGTTAGGTTGAGGGTCAGGGTTAAAATCGAGAGCATTTAAGGATAGTGCTAGGCTTAGAGTTAGGTTTAGCGTTCGCTTTCGTAGAATCGAGGGTTAGGCTTAAGGTTAGGCTTAGGGTTAGGGTTAGGGTTAGAATCAGGCCCATTTTTAGTGGTCTGCTTTTCATCAGGGTATGGCTTAGAGTGCATTTAGGGCTAGGCGTAGGAGTAGGGTTAGGATTAGGGTTAAGGTTTGTGTTGGTAGAGTCGAGGTTTAGGGTTGGGCTTGGGGTCAGGAATGACTTTTGGGTTAGAGTCGAGTGCATTTAGGGTTAGGGATAGTGTTGAAATTGACGATTTAGTGTTTGGGTTAGAATCGAGCACATTTAGGGTTAGAGTTTTGGTTAGAATTCGTTAGGGTTAGGGTTAGTGTAAGGGGTAGGGTTAGGGTTAGAGTGCATTTAGGGGTAGGGGTAGGGGTAGGGTTAGGATTAGGGTTAGGGTTTGTGTTGGTAGAATCGAAGTTTAGGGTTAGGCGTAGGGTGAGGATTGCCTTTTGGGTTACAACTGAGTGCATTTAGAGTTAGGGTTAGTGTTGAGATTGACGATTTAGTGTTAGACTTAGAATCGAGCACATTAGGGTTAGAGTTATGGCTAGAATCCAGTGCATTTAGGGTTAGGATTAGGGATAGGGTTAGGTTTATGTTTAGGGTGAGGGTTAGAATCGAGTGCATTTAAGGATAGTGTTAGGGTGAGAGTTAGGTATAGGGTTAGCTTTCGTAGAATCGAGGGTCAGTGTTCGGGTGAGGGTTAGGGTTAGGATTAGGGTTAGAATCAGGAGCATTTTTAGCGTTAGGGTTGGGGTTAGGGTCAGGGTTTGAGTGCATTTAGGGGTAGGGGACGAGTTGGGTTAGGATTAGGGTTAGGGTTTGTGTTGGTAGAATCGAGGTTTTGGGTTAGGCTTAGGGTCAGGAGAGCATTTGGGGTCATAATTCAGAGCATTTGGGCTTAGGGTTAGTGTTGAAATTGATGATTTAGTTATATCGTTAGAATCAGGCACATTTAGCGATAGAGTTATGATTAGAATTCAGTGCATTTAGGGTTAGGGTTAGGGTTAGGGCTAGGGTTAGGTTTAGTGTCAGGGTTAGAATCGAGAGCATTAAGGATAGTGCTAGTGTTAGAGTTAGGTTTAGGGTTAGCTTTCGTAGAATCGAGGGTTAGGGTTAGGGTTAGGCTTAGGGTGAGGGTTAGGGTTAGAATCAAGCACAGTTTTAGTGTTAGCGTTAGGGTGAGGATTAGGGTTAAAGTGTTTTTAGGGCTAGTGGAAGGGATAGGGTTAGGATTAGGGTTAAGGTTTGTGTTGGTAGAATCGAGGTTTAGGTTTAGCCTTAGGGTCAGGATTGCATTTTGGATCAGAATCGAGTGTATTTAGACTTTGGGTTAGTGTTCAAATTGACGATTTAGTGTTAGGGTTTGAATCGAGCACATTTAGGGTGAGAGTTATGCTTAGAATTCAGTGCATTTAGGGTTAGCGTTAGGGTTAGGGTTAGGTTGAGGGTCAGGGTTAAAATCGAGAGCATTTAAGGATAGTGCTAGGGTTAGAGTTAGGTTTAGCGTTCGCTTTCGTAGAATTGAGACTTAGGCTTAAGGTTAGGCTTAGGGTTAGAATCAGGCACATTTTTAGCGGTCTGCTTTTCATCAGGGTATGGCTTAGAGTGCATTTAGGGGTAGGCGTAGGAGTAGGGTTAGGATTAGGGTTAAGGTTTGTGTTGGAAGAATCGAGGTTTAGGGTTGGGCTTGGGGTCAGGAATGACTTTTGGGTCAGAGTCGAGTGCATTCAGGGTTAGGGATAGTGTTGAAATTGACGATTTAGTGTTTGCCTTAGAATCGAGCACATTTAGGGTTAGAGTTTTGGTTAGAATTCGTTAGGGTTAGGGTTAGTGTAAGGGGTAGGGGTAGGGTTAGAGTGCATTTAGGGGTAGGGGTAGGGGTACGGTTAGGATTAGGGTTAGGGTTTATGTTGGTAGAATCGAAGTTTAGGGTTAGGCGTAGGGCGAAGGTTGCCTTTTGGGTTACAACTGAGTGCATTTAGAGTTAGGTTTAGTGTTGAGATTGACGATTTAGTGTTAGACTTAGAATCGAGCACATTAGGGTTAGAGTTATGGCTAGAATCCAGTGCATTTCGGGTTAGGATTAGGGATAGGGTTAGGTTTATGTTTAGGGTGAGGGTTAGAATCGAGTCCATTTAAGGATAGTATTAGGGTTAGAGTTAGGTATAGGGTTAGCTTTCGTAGAATCGAGGGTCAGTGTTCGGGTGAGGGTTAGGGTTAGGATTAGGGTTAGAATCAGGAGCATTTTTAGCGTTAGGGTTAGGGTTATGGTCAGGGTTTGAGTGCATTTAGGGGTAGGGGAGGAGTTGGGTTAGGATTAGGGTTAGGGTTTGTGTTGGTAGAACCGAGGTTTTCGGTTAGGCTTAGGGTCAGGAGAGCATTTGGGCTTAGGGTTAGTGTTGAAATTGATGATTTAGTTATAGCGTTAGAATCAGGCACATTTAGGGATAGAGTTATGATTAGAATTCAGTGCATTTAGGGTTAGGGTTAGGGTTAGGGTTAGGGTTAGGTTTAGGGTCAGGGTTAGAATCGAGAGCATTAAGGATAGTGCTAGGGTTAGAGTTAGGTTGAGGGTTAGCTTTGGTAGAATCGAGGGTTAGGCTTAGGGTTAGGCTTAGGGTGAGGGTTAGGGTTAGAATCAAGCACAGTTTTAGTGTTAGCGTTAGGGTGAGGATTAGGGTTAAAGTGCTTTTAGGGCTAGTGGAAGGGATAGGGTTAGGATTAGGGTTAAAGTTTGTGTTGGTAGAATCGAGGTTTAGGTTTAACCTTAGGGTCAGGATTGCATTTTGGATCAGAATCGAGTGTATTTAGGCTTTGGGTTAGTGTTCAAATTGACGATTTAGTGTTAGGGTTTGAATCGAGCACATTTAGGGTGAGAGTTATGCTTAGAATTCAATGCATTTAGGGTTAGCGTTAGGGTTAGGGTTAGGTTGAGCGTCAGGGTTAAAATCGAGAGCATTTAATGATAGTGCTGGGGTTAGAGTTAGGTTTAGCGTTCGCTTTCGTAGAATTGAGTCTTAGGCTTAAGGTTAGGCTTAGGGTTAGGGTTAGGGTTAGAATCAGGCACATTTTTAGTGGTCTGCTTTTCATCATGGTATGGCTTTGAGTGCATTTAGGGGTAGACGTAGGAGTAGGGTTAGGATTAGGGTTAAGGTTTGTGTTGGAAGAATCGAGGTTTAGGGTTGGTCTTGGGGTCAGGAATGACTTTTGGGTTAGAGTCGAGTGCATTCAGGGTTAGGGATAGTGTTCAAATTGACGATTTAGTGTTTGCGTTAGAATCGAGCACATTTAGGGTTAGAGTTTTGGTTAGAATTCGTTAGGGTTAGGGTTAGTGTAAGGGGTAAGGGTAGGGTTAGAGTGCATTTAGGGGTAGAGGTAGGGGTAGGGTTAGGATTAGGGTTAGGGTTTATGTTGGTAGAATCGAAGTTTAGGGTTAGGCGTAGGGTGAAGATTGCCTTTTGGGTTACAACTGAGTGCATTTAGAGTTAAGTTTAGTGTTGAGATTGACGATTTAGTGTTAGACTTAGAATAGAGCACATTAGGGTTAGATTTATGGCTAGAATCCATTGCATTTAGGGTTAGGATTAGGGATAGGGTTAGGTTTATGTTTAGGGTGAGGGTTAGAATCGAGTGCATTTAAGGATAGTGTTAGGGTTAGAGTTAGGTATAGGGTTAGCTTTCGTAGAATCGAGGGTCAGTGTTCGGGTGAGGGTTAGGGTTAGGATTAGGATTAGAATCAGGGGCATTTTTAGCGTTAGGGTTGGGGTTAGGGTCAGGGTTTGAGTGCATTTAGGGGTAGGGGAGGAGTTGGGTTAGGATTAGGGTTAGGGTTTGTGTTGGTAGAATCGGGGTTTTGGGTTAGGCTTAGGGTCAGGAGAGCATTTGGAGTCATAATTCAGAGCATTTGGGCTTAGGGTTAGTGTTGAAATTGATGATTTAGTTATAGCGTTAGAATCAGGCACATTTAGGGATAGAGTTATGATTAGAATTCAGTGCATTTAGGGTTAGGGTTAGGGTTAGGGTTAGGGTTAAGTTTAGTGTCAGGGTTAGAATCGAGAGCATTAAGGAGAGTGCTAGGGTTAGAGTTAGGTTGAGGGTTAGCTTTCGTAGAATCGAGGGTTAGGCTTAGGGTTAGGCTTAGGGTGAGGGTTAGGGTTAGAATTAAGCACAGTTTTAGTGTCAGCGTTAGGGTGAGGATTAGGGTTAAAGTGCTTTTAGGGCTAGTGGAAGGGATAGGGTTAGGATTAGGGTTAAGGTTTGTGTTGGTAGAATCGAGGTTTAGGTTGAGCCTTAGGGTCAGGATTGCATTTTGGATCAGAATCGAGTGTATTTAGGCTTTTGGTTAGTGTTCAAATTGACGATTTAGTGTTAGGGTTTGAATCGAGCACATTTAGGGTGACAGTTATGGTTAGAATTCAGTGCATTTAGGGTGAGCGTTAGGGTTAGGGTTAGGTTGAGCGTCAGAGTTAAAATCGAGAGAATTTAAGGATAGTGCTAGGGTTAGAGTTAGGTTTAGCGTTCGCTTTCGTAGAATCGAGGGTTAGGCTTAAGGTTAGGCTTAGGGTTAGGGTTAGGGTTAGAATCAGGCACATTTTTAGTGGTCTGCTTTTCATCAGGGTATGGCTTAGAGTGCATTTAGGGGTAGGCGTAGAACTAGGGTTAGGATTAGGGTTAAGGTGTGTGTTGGTAGAATCGAGGTTGGCTTGGGATCAGGAATGACTTTTGGGTTAGAGTCGAGTGCATTTAGGGTTAGGGATAGTGTTGAAATTGACGATTTAGTGTTTTCGTTAGAATCGAGCACATTTAGGGTTAGAGTTTTGGTTAGAATTCGTTAGGGTTAGGGTTAGAGTAAGGGGTAGGGGTAGGGTTAGAGTGCATTTAGGGGTAGGGGTAGGGGTAGGGTTAGGATTAGGGTAAGGGTTTGTGTTGGTAAAATCGAAGTTTAGGGTTAGGCGTAGGGTGAGGATTGCCTTTTGGGTTACAACTAAGTGCATTTAGAGTTAGGGTTAGTGTTGAGATTGACGATTTAGTGTTAGACTTAGAATCGAGCACATTAGGGTTAGAGTTATGGCTAGAATCCACTCTATTTGAGCTCAGGGTTAGGGTTAGGGTTTGTGTTGGTAGAATCGAGGTTTAGGGTTAGGCTTAGGGTCAGGATTGCCTTTTGGGTTAGAGTCGAGTGCATTTAGGGTTAGGCTTAGTGTTGAGATTGACGATTTAGTGTTAGGGTTATAATGGAACACATTAGGGTTAGAGTTATGGTTAGAATCCAGTGTATTTAGGGTTAGGATTAGGGATAGGGTTAGGTTTATGTTTGGGGTGAGTGTTAGAATCGAGTGCATTTAAGGATAGTGTGAGGGTTAGAGTTAGGTATAGGGTTAGCTTTCGTAGAATCGAGGGTCAGTGTCCGGGTGATCGTTAGGGTTAGGATTAGGGTTAGAATCAGGGGCATTTTTAGCTTTAGGGTTGGGGTTAGGGTCAGGGTTTGAGTGCATTTAGGGGTAGGGGACGAGTTGGGTTAGGATTAGGGTTAGGGTTTGTGTTGGTAGAATCGAGGTTTTGGGTTAGGCTTAGGGTCAGCAGAGCATTTGGGGTCATAATTCAGAGCATTTGGGCTTAGGGTTAAAGTTGAAATTGATGATTTAGTTATAGCGCTAGAATCAGGCACATTTAGGGATAGAGTTATGATTAGAATTCAGTGCATTTACGGTTAGGGTTAGGGTTAGGTTTAGGGTCAGGGTTAGTATCGAGAGAATTAAGGATAGTGCTAGGGTTAGAGTTAGGTTGAGGGTTAGCTTTCGTAGAATCGAGGGTTAGGCTTAGGGTTAGGCTTAGGGTGAGGGTTAGGGTTAGAATCAAGCACAGTTTTAGTGTTAGCGTTAGGGTGAGGATTAGGGTTAAAGTGCTTTTAGGGCTAGTGAAAGGGATAGGGTTAGGATTAGGGTTAAAGTTTGTGTTGGTAGAATCGAGGTTTAGGTTTAGGCTTAGGGTCAGGATTGCATTTTGGATCAGAATCGAGTGTATTTAGGCTTTGGGTTAGTGTTCAAATTGACGATTTAGTGTTAGGGTTTGAATCGAGCACATTTAGGGTGAGAGTTATGCTTAGAATTCAATGCATTTAGGGTTAGCGTTAGGGTTAGGGTTAGGTTGAGCATCAGGGTTAAAATCGAGAGCATTTAAGGATAGTGCTAGGGTTAGAGTTAGGTTTAGCGTTCGCTTTCGTAGAATTGAGACTTAGGCTTAAGATTAGGCTTAGGGTTAGAATCAGGCACATTTTTAACGGTCTGCTTTTCATCAGGGTATGGCTTAGAGTGCATTTAGGGGTAGGCGTAGGAGTAGGGTTAGGATTAGGGTTAAGGTTTGTGTTGGAAGAATCGAGGTTTAGGGTTGGGCTTGGGGTCAGGAATGACTTTTGGGTTAGAGTCGAGTGCATTCAGGGTTAGGGATAGTGTTGAAATTGACGATTTAGTGTTTGCCTTAGAATCGAGCACATTTAGGGTTAGAGTTTTGGTTAGAATTCGTTAGGGTTAGGGTTAGTGTAAGGGGTAGGGGTAGGGTTAGAGTGCATTTAGGGGTAGGGGTAGGGGTAGGGTTAGGATTAGGGTTAGGGTTTATGTTGGTAGAATCGAAGTTTAGGGTTAGGCGTAGGGTGAAGGTTGCCTTTTGGGTTACAACTGAGTGCATTTAGAGTTAGGTTTAGTGTTGAGATTGACGATTTAGTGTTAGACTTAGAATCGAGCACATTAGGGTTAGAGTTATGGCTAGAATCCAGTGCATTTCGGGTTAGGATTAGGGATAGGGTTAGGTTTATGTTTAGGTTGAGGGTTAGAATCGAGTCCATTTAAGGATAGTATTAGGGTTAGAGTTAGGTATAGGGTTAGCTTTCGTAGAATCGAGGGTCAGTGTTCGGGTGAGGGTTAGGGTTAGGATTAGGGTTAGAATCAGGAGCATTTTTAGCGTTAGGGTTAGGGTTATGGTCAGGGTTTGAGTGCATTTAGGGGTAGGGGAGGAGTTGGGTTAGGATTAGGGTTAGGGTTTGTGTTGGTAGAACCGAGGTTTTGGGTTAGGCTTAGGGTCAGGAGAGCATTTGGGCTCATAATTCAGAGCATTTGGGCTTAGGGTTAGTGTTGAAATTGATCATTTAGTTATAGCGTTAGAATCAGGCACATTTAGGGATAGAGTTATGATTAGAATTCAGTGCATTTAGGGTTAGGGTTAGGGTTAGGGTTAGGTTTAGGGTCAGGGTTAGAATCGAGAGCATTAAGGATAGTGCTAGGGTTAGAGTTAGGTTGAGGGTTAGCTTTGGTAGAATCGAGGGTTAGGCTTAGGGTTAGGCTTAGGGTGAGGGTTAGGGTTAGAATCAAGCACAGTTTTAGTGTTAGCGTTAGGGTGAGGATTAGGGTTAAAGTGCTTTTAGGGCTAGTGGAAGGGATAGGGTTAGGATTAGGGTTAAGGTTTGTGTTGGTAGAATCGAGGTTTAGGTTTAGCCTTAGGGTCAGGATTGCATTTTGGATCAGAATCGAGTGTATTTAGGCTTTGGGTTAGTGTTCAAATTGACGATTTAGTGTTAGGGTTTGAATCGAGCACATTTAGGGTGACAGTTATGGTTAGAATTCAGTGCATTTAGGGTGAGCGTTAGGGTTAGGGTTAGGTTGAGCGTCAGAGTTAAAATCGAGAGAATTTAAGGATAGTGCTAGGGTTAGAGTTAGGTTTAGCGTTCGCTTTCGTAGAATCGAGGGTTAGGCTTAAGGTTAGGCTTAGGGTTAGGGTTAGGGTTAGAATCAGGCACATTTTTAGTGGTCTGCTTTTCATCAGGGTATGGCTTAGAGTGCATTTAGGGGTAGGCGTAGAACTAGGGTTAGGATTAGGGTTAAGGTGTGTGTTGGTAGAATCGAGGTTGGCTTGGGGTCAGGAATGACTTTTGGGTTAGAGTCGAGTGCATTTAGGGTTAGGGATAGTGTTGAAATTGACGATTTAGTGTTTTCGTTAGAATCGAGCACATTTAGGGTTAGAGTTTTGGTTAGAATTCGTTAGGGTTAGGGTTAGAGTAAGGGGTAGGGGTAGGGTTAGAGTGCATTTAGGGGTAGGGGTAGGGGTAGGGTTAGGATTAGGGTTAGGGTTTGTGTTGGTAAAATCGAAGTTTAGGGTTAGGCGTAGGGTGAGGATTGCCTTTTGGGTTACAACTAAGTGCATTTAGAGTTAGGGTTAGTGTTGAGATTGACGATTTAGTGTTAGACTTAGAATCGAGCACATTAGGGTTAGAGTTATGGCTAGAATCCACTCTATTTGAGCTCAGGGTTAGGGTTAGGGTTTGTGTTGGTAGAATCGAGGTTTAGGGTTAGGCTTAGGGTCAGGATTGCCTTTTGGGTTAGAGTCGAGTGCATTTAGGGTTAGGCTTAGTGTTGAGATTGACGATTTAGTGTTAGGGTTATAATGGAACACATTAGGGTTAGAGTTATGGTTAGAATCCAGTGCATTTCGGGTTAGGATTAGGGATAGGGTTAGGTTTATGTTTGGGGTGAGTGTTAGAATCGAGTGCATTTAAGGATAGTGTTAGGGTTAGAGTTAGGTATAGGGTTAGCTTTCGTAGAATCGAGGGTCAGTGTCCGGGTGAGCGTTAGGGTTAGGATTAGGGTTAGAATCAGGGGCATTTTTAGCGTTAGGGTTGGGGTTAGGGTCAGGGTTTGAGTGCATTTAGGGGTAGGGGACGAGTTGGGTTAGGATTAGGGTTAGGGTTTGTGTTGGTAGAATCGAGGTTTTGGGTTAGGCTTAGGGTCAGCAGAGCATTTGGGGTCATAATTCAGAGCATTTGGGCTTAGGGTTAAAGTTGAAATTGATGATTTAGTTATAGCGCTAGAATCAGGCACATTTAGGGATAGAGTTATGATTAGAATTCAGTGCATTTACGGTTAGGGTTAGGGTTAGGTTTAGGGTCAGGGTTAGTATCGAGAGAATTAAGGATAGTGCTAGGGTTAGAGTTAGGTTGAGGGTTAGCTTTCGTAGAATCGAGGGTTAGGCTTAGGGTGAGGGTTAGGGTTAGAATCAAGCACAGTTTTAGTGTTAGCGTTAGGGTGAGGATTAGGGTTAAAGTGCTTTTAGGGCTAGTGGAAGGGATAGGGTTAGGATTAGGGTTAAAGTTTGTGTTGGTAGAATCGAGGTTTAGGTTTAGGCTTAGGGTCAGGATTGCATTTTGGATCAGAATCGAGTGTATTTAGGCTTTGGGTTAGTGTTCAAATTGACGATTTAGTGTTAGGGTTTGAATCGAGCACATTTAGGGTGAGCGTTATGCTTAGAATTCAATGCATTTAGGGTTAGCGTTAGGGTTAGGGTTAGGCTGAGCATCAGGGTTAAAATCGAGAGCATTTAAGGATAGTGCTAGGGTTAGAGTTAGGTTTAGCGTTCGGTTTCGTAGAATTGAGACTTAGGCTTAAGATTAGGCTTAGGGTTAGAATCAGGCACATTTTTAACGGTCTGCTTTTCATCAGGGTATGGCTTAGAGTGCATTTAGGGGTAGGCGTAGGAGTAGGGTTAGGATTAGGGTTAAGGTTTGTCTTGGAAGAATCGAGGTTTAGGGTTGGGCTTGGGGTCAGGAATGACTTTTGGGTCAGAGTCGAGTGCATTCAGGGTTAGGGATAGTGTTGAAATTGACGATTTAGTGTTTGCCTTAGAATCGAGCACATTTAGGGTTAGAGTTTTGGTTAGAATTCGT
The DNA here is from genome assembly GCF_028372415.1 of Notamacropus eugenii. Lineage (NCBI taxonomy): Eukaryota > Metazoa > Chordata > Mammalia > Diprotodontia > Macropodidae > Notamacropus > Notamacropus eugenii. Next base: position 537,712 of record NW_027325096.1, read on the forward strand.
TAGGGTTAGGGTTAGTGTAAGGGGTAGGGGTAGGGTTAGAGTGCATTTAGGGGTAGGGGTAGGGGTAGGGTTAGGATTAGGGTTAGGGTTTATGTTGGTAGAATCGAAGTTTAGGGTTAGGCGTAGGGTGTAGATAGCCTTTTGGGTTACAACTGAGTGCATTTAGAGTTAGGTTTAGTGTTGAGATTGACGATTTAGTGTTAGACTTACAATCGAGCACATTAGGGTTAGAGTTATGGCTAGAATCCAGTGCATTTCGGGTTAGGATTAGGGATAGGGTTAGGTTTATGTTTAGGGTGAGGGTTAGAATCGAGTCCATTTAAGGATAGTATTAGGGTTAGAGTTAGGTATAGGGTTAGCTTTCGTAGAATCGAGGGTCAGTGTTCGGGTGAGGGTTAGGGTTAGGATTAGGGTTAGAATCAGGAGCATTTTTAGCGTTAGGGTTAGGGTTATGGTCAGGGTTTGAGTGCATTTAGGGGTAGGGGAGGAGTTGGGTTAGGATTAGGGTTAGGGTTTGTGTTGGTAGAACCGAGGTTTTCGGTTAGGCTTAGGGTCAGGAGAGCATTTGGGGTCATAATTCAGAGCATTTGGGCTTAGGGTTAGTGTTGAAATTGATCATTTAGTTATAGCGTTAGAATCAGGCACATTTAGGGATAGAGTTATGATTAGAATTCAGTGCATTTAGGGTTAGGGTTAGGGTTAGGGTTAGGTTTAGGGTCAGGGTTAGAATCGAGAGCATTAAGGATAGTGCTAGGGTTAGAGTTAGGTTGAGGGTTAGCTTTGGTAGAATCGAGGGTTAGGCTTAGGGTTAGGCTTAGGGTGAGGGTTAGGGTTAGAATCAAGCACAGTTTTAGTGTTAGCGTTAGGGTGAGGATTAGGGTTAAAGTGCTTTTAGGGCTAGTGGAAGGGATAGGGTTAGGATTAGGGTTAAGGTTTGTGTTGGTAGAATCGAGGTTTAGGTTTAACCTTAGGGTCAGGATTGCATTTTGGATCAGAATCGAGTGTATTTAGGCTTTGGGTTAGTGTTCAAATTGACGATTTAGTGTTAGGGTTTGAATCGAGCACATTTAGGGTGAGAGTTATGCTTAGAATTCAATGCATTTAGGGTTAGCGTTAGGGTTAGGGTTAGGTTGAGCGTCAGGGTTAAAATCGAGAGCATTTAATGATAGTGCTAGGGTTAGAGTTAGGTTTAGCGTTCGCTTTCGTAGAATTGAGGCTTAGGCTTAAGGTTAGGCTTAGGGTTAGGGTTAGGGTTAGAATCAGGCACATTTTTAGTGGTCTGCTTTTCATCAGGGTATGGCTTAGAGTGCATTTAGGGGTAGGCGTAGGAGTAGGGTTAGGATTAGGGTTAAGGTTTGTGTTGGTAGAATCGAGGTTTAGGTTTGGTCTTGGGGTCAGGAATGACTTTTGGGTTAGAGTCGAGTGCATTCAGGGTTAGGGATAGTGTTCAAATTGACGATTTAGTGTTTGCGTTAGAATCGAGCACATTTAGGGTTAGAGTTTTGGTTAGAATTCGTTAGGGTTAGGGTTAGTGTAAGGGGTAGGGGTAGGGTTAGAGTGCATTTAGGGGTAGAGGTAGGGGTAGGGTTAGGATTAGGGTTAGGGTTTATGTTGGTAGAATCGAAATTTAGGGTTAGGCGTAGGGTGAAGATTGCCTTTTGGGTTACAACTGAGTGCATTTAGAGTTAAGTTTAGTGTTGAGATTGACGATTTAGTGTTAGACTTAGAATCGAGCACATTAGGGTTAGAGTTATGGCTAGAATCCAGTGCATTTAGGGTTAGGATTAGGGATAGGGTTAGGTTTATGTTTAGGGTGAGGGTTAGAATCGAGTGCATTTAAGGATAGTGTTAGGGTTAGAGTTAGGTATAGGGTTAGCTTTCGTAGAATCGAGGGTCAGTGTTCGGGTGAGGGTTAGGGTTAGGATTAGGATTAGAATCAGGAGCATTTTTAGCGTTAGGGTTGGGGTTAGGGTCAGGGTTTGAGTGCATTTAGGGGTAGAGGAGGAGTTGGGTTAGGATTAGGGTTAGGGTTTGTGTTGGTAGAATCGAGGTTTTGGGTTAGGCTTAGGGTCAGGAGAGCATTTGGAGTCATAATTCAGAGCATTTGGGCTTAAGGTTAGTGTTGAAATTGATGATTTATTTATAGCGTTAGAATCAGGCACATTTAGGGATAGAGTTATGATTAGAATTCAGTGCATTTAGGGTTAGGGTTAGGGTTAGGGTTAGGGTTAAGTTTAGTGTCAGGGTTAGAATCAAGAGCATTAAGGATAGTGCTAGTGTTAGAGTTAGGTTGAGGGTTAGCTTTCGTAGAATCGAGGGTTAGGCTTAGGGTTAGGCTTAGGGTGAGGGTTAGGGTAGAATCAAGCACAGTTTTAGTGTTAGCGTTAGGGTGAGGATTAGGGTTAAAGTGCTTTTAGGGCTAGTGGAAGGGATAGGGTTAGGATGAGGGTTAAGGTTTGTGTTGGTAGAATCGAGGTTTAGGTTTAGCCTTTGGGTCAGGATTGCATTTTGGATCAGAATCGAGTGTATTTAGGCTTTGGGTTAGTGTTCAAATTGACGATTTAGTGTTAGGGTTTGAATCGAGCACATTTAGGGGGACAGTTATGCTTAGAATTCAGTGCATTTAGGGTGAGCGTTAGGGTTAGGGTTAGGTTGAGCGTCAGGGTTAAAATCGAGAGAATTTAAGGATAGTGCTAGGGTTAGAGTTAGGTTTAGCGTTCGCTTTCGTAGAATCGAGGGTTAGGCTTAAGGTTAGGCTTAGTGTTAGGGTTAGGGTTAGAATCAGGCACATTTTTAGTGGTCTGCTTTTCATCAGGGTATGGCTTAGAGTGCATTTAGGGGTAGGCGTAGGACTAGGGTTAGGATTAGGGTTAAGGTGTGTGTTGGTAGAATCGAGGTTGGCTTGGGGTCAGGAATGACTTTTGGGTTAGAGTCGAGTGCATTTAGGGTTAGGGATAGTGTTGAAATTGACGATTTAGTGTTTTCGTTAGAATCGAGCACATTTAGGGTTAGAGTTTTGGTTAGAATTCGTTAGGGTTAGGGTTAGTGTAACGGGTAGGGGTAGGGTTAGAGTGCATTTAGGGGTAGGGTTAGGGGTAGGGTTAAGATTAGGGTTAGGGTTTGTGTTGGTAAAATCGAAGTTTAGGGTTAGGCGTAGGGTGAGGATTGCCTTTTGGGTTACAACTGAGTGCATTTAGAGTTAGGGTTAGTGTTGAGATTGACGATTTAGTGTTAGACTTAGAATCGAGCACATTAGGGTTAAAGTTATGGCTAGAATCCACTCTATTTGAGCTCAGGGTTAGGGTTAGGGTTTGTGTTGGTAGAATCGAGGTTTAGGGTTAGGCTTAGGGTCAGGATTGCCTTTTGGGTTAAAGTCGAGTGCATTTAGGGTTAGGCTTAGTGTTGAGATTGACGATTTAGTGTTAGCGTTATAATGGAACACATTAGGGTTAGAGTTATGGTTAGAATCCAGTGCATTTCGGGTTAGGATTAGGGATAGGGTTAGGTTTATGTTTAGGGTGAGGGTTAGAATCGAGTGCATTTAAGGATAGTGTTAGGGTTAGAGTTAGGTATAGGGTTAGCTTTCGTAGAATCGAGGGTCAGTGTTCGGGTGAGGGTTAGGGTTAGGATTAGGGTTAGAATCAGGGGCATTTTTAGCGTTAGGGTTGGGGTTAGGGTCAGGGTTTGAGTGCATTTAGGGGTAGGGGAGGAGTTGGGTTAGCATTAGGGTTAGGGTTTGTGTTGGTAGAATCGAGGTTTTGGGTTAGGCTTAGGGTCAGGAGAGCATTTGGGGTCATAATTCAGAGCATTTGGGCTTAGGGTTAGAGTTGAAATTGATGATTTAGTTATAGCGTTAGAATCAGGCACATTTAGGGATAGAGTTATGATTAGAATTCAGTGCAATTACGGTTAGGGTTAAGGTTAGGTTTAGGGTCAGGTTTAGTATCGAGAGAATCAAGGATAGTGCTAGGGTTAAAGTTAGGTTGAGGGTTAGCTTTCGTAGAATCGAGGGTTAGGCTTAGGGTTAGGCTTAGGGTGAGGGTTAGGGTTAGAATCAAGCACAGTTTTAGTGTTAGCGTTAGGGTGAGGATTAGGGTTAAAGTGCTTTTAGGGCTAGTGGAAGGGATAGGGTTAGGATTAGGGTTAAGGTTTGTGTTGGGAGAATCGAGGTTTAGGTTTAGGCTTAGGGTCAGGATTGCATTTTGGATCAGAATCGAGTGTATTTAGGCTTTGGGTTAGTGTTCAAATTGACGATTTAGTGTTAGGGTTTGAATCGAGCACATTTAGGGTGAGAGTTATTCTTAGAATTCAATGCATTTAGGGTGAGCGTTAGGGTTAGGGTTAGGTTGAGCGTCAGGGTTAAAATCGAGAGCATTTAAGGATAGTGCTAGGGTTAGAGTTAGGTTTAGCGTTTCGCTTTCGTAGAATCGAGGCTTAGGCTTAAGGTTAGGCTTAGGGTTAGGGTTAGGGTTAGAATCAGGCACATTTTTAGTGGTCTGCTTTTCATCAGGGTATGGCTTAGAGTGCATTTAGGGGTAGGCGTAGGACTAGGGTTAGGATTAGGGTTAAGGTGTGTGTTGGCAGAATCGAGGTTTAGGGTTGGGCTTGGGGTCAGGAATGACTTTTGAGTTAGGGTCGAGTGCATTTAGGGTTAGGGATAGTGTTGAAATTGACGATTTAGTATTTTCGTTAGAATCGAGCACATTTAGGGTTAGAGTTTTGGTTAGAATTCGTTAGGGTTAGGGTTAGTGTAAGGAGTAGGGTTAGGGTTAGAGTGCATTTAGGGGTAGGGCTAGGGGTAGGGTTAGAATTAGGGTTAGGGTTTGTGTTGGTAGAATCGAAGTTTAGGGTTAGGCGTAGGGTGAGGATTGCCTTTTGGGTTACAACTGAGTGCATTTAGAGTTAGGGTTAGTGTTGAGATTGACGATTTAGTGTTAGACTTAGAATCGAGCACATTAGGGTTAGAGTTATGGCTAGAATCCACTATATTTAAGCTTAGGGTTAGGGTTAGGGTTTGTGTTGGTAGAATCGAGGTTTCGGGTTAGGCTTAGGGTTTGGATTGCCTTTTGGGTTAGAGTCGAGTGCATTTATTGTTAGGCTTAGTGTTGATATTGACGATTTAGTGTTAGGGTTATAATCGAGCACATTAGGGTTAGAGTTATGGTTAGAATCCAGTGCATTTAGGGTGAGGATTAGGGATAGGGTTAGGTTTATGTTTAGGGTGAGGATTAGAATCGAGTGCATTTAAGCATAATGTTAGGGTTAGAGTTAGGTATAGGGTTAGCTTTCGTAGAATCGAGGGTCAGTGTTCGGGTGAGGGTTAGGGTTAGGATTAGGGTTAGAATCAGAAGCATTTTTAGCGTTAGGGTTGGGGTTAGGGTCAGTGTTTGAGTGCATTTAGGGCCAGGGGAGGAGTTGGGTTAGGATTAGGGTTAGGGTTTGTGTTGGTAGAATCGAGGTTTTGGGTTAGGCTTAGGGTCAGGAGAGCATTTGGGGTCATAATTCAGAGCATTTGGGCTTAGGGTTAGTGTTGAAATTGATGATTTAGTTATAACGTTAGAATCAGGCACATTTAGGGATAGAGTTATGATTAGAATTCAGTGCATTTAGGGTTAGGGTTAGGGTTAGGGTTAGGATTAGGGTCAGGGTTAGAATCGAGTGCATTAAGGATAGTGCTAGGGTAAGAGTTAGGTTTAGGGTTAGCTTTCGTAGAATCGAGGGTTAGGCTTAGGGTTAGGCTTAGGGTGAGGGTTAGGGTTAGAATCAAGCACAGTTTTAGTGTTAGCGTTAGGGTGAGGATTAGGGTTAAAGTGCTTTTATGGCTAGTGGAAGGGATAGGGTTAGGATTAGGGTTAAGGTTTGTGTTGGGAGAATCGAGGTTGAGGTTTAGCCTTAGGGTCAGGATTGCATTTTGGATCAGAATCGAGTGTATTTAGGCTTTGGGTTAGTGTTCAAATTGACGATTTAGTGTTAGTGTTTGAATCGAGCACATTTAGGGTGAGAGTTATGCTTAGAATTCAGTGCATTTAGGGTTAGCGTTAGGGTTAGGGTTAGGTTGAGGGTCAGGGTTAAAATCGAGAGCATTTAAGGATAGTGCTAGGGTTAGAGTTAGGTTTAGCCTTCGCTTTCGTAGAATGGAAGGTTAAGCTTAAGGTTAGGCTTAGGGTTAGGGTTAGGGTTAGAATCAGGCACATTTTTAGTGGTCTGCTTTTCATCAGGGTATGGCTTAGAGTGCATTTAGGGGTAGGCGTAGGAGTAGGGTTAGGATTAGGGTTAAGGTTTGTGTTGGTAGAATCGAGGTTTAGGGTTGGGCTTGGGGTCAGGAATGACTTTTGGGTTAGAATCGAGTGCATTTAGGGTTGGGGATAGTGTTGAAATTGACGATTTAGTGTTTGGGTTAGAATCGAGCACATTTAGGGTTAGAGTTTTGGTTAGAATTCGTTAGGGTTAGGGTTAGTGTAAGGGGTAGGGTTAGGGTTAGAGTGCATTTAGGGGTAGGGGTAGGGGTAGGGTAAGGATTAGGGTTAGGGTTTGTGTTGGTAGAATCGAAGTTTAGGGTTAGGCGTATGGTGAGGATTGCCTTTTGGGTTACAACTGAGTGCATTTAGAGTTAGGGTTAGTGTTGAGATTGACGATTTAGTGTTAGACTTAGAATCGAGCACATTTGGGTTAAAGTTATGGCTAGAATCCACTATATTTAAGCTTAGGGTTAGGGTTAGGGTTTGTGTTGGTAGAATCGAGGTTTCGGGTTAGGCTTAGGGTCAGGATTGCCTTTTGGGTTAGAGTCGAGTGCATTTAGGGTTAGACTTAGTGTTGAGATTGACGATTTTGTGTTAGGGTTATAATCGAGCACATTAGGGTTAGAGTTATGGTTAGAATCCAGTGCATTTAGGGTGAGGATTAGGGATAGGCTTAGGTTTATGTTTAGGGTGAGGGTTAGAATCGAGTGCATTTAAGGATAGTGTTAGGGTTAGAGTTAGGTAAAGGGTTAGCTTTCGTAGAATCGAGGGTCAGTGTTCGGGTGAGGGTTAGGGTTAGGATTAGGGTTAGAATCAGGAGCATTTTTAGCGTTAGGGTTGGGGTTAGGGTCAGGGTTTGAGTGCATTTAGGGCCAGGGGAGGAGTTGGGTTAGGATTAGGGTTAGGGTTTGTGTTGGTAGAATCGAGGTTTTGGGTTAGGCTTAGGGTCAGGAGAGCATTTGGGGTCATAATTCAGAGCATTTGGGCTTAGCGTTAGTGTTGAAATTGATGATTTAGTTATAACGTTAGAATCAGGCACATTTAGGGATAGAGTTATGATTAGAATTCAGTGCATTTAGGGTTAGGGTTAGGGTTAGGGTTAGGATTAGGGTCAGGGTTAGAATCGAGAGCATTAAGGACAGTGCTAGGGTAAGAGTTAGGTTTAGGGTTAGCTTTCGTAGAATCGAGGGTTAGGCTTAGGTTTAGGCTTAGGGTGAGGGTTAGGGTTAGAATCAAGCACAGTTTTAGTGTTAGCGTTAGGGTGAGGATTAGGGTTAAAGTGCTTTTAGGGCTAGTGGAAGGGATAGGGTTAGGATTAGGGTTAAGGTTTGTGTTGGGAGAATCGAGGTTGAGGTTTAGCCTTAGGGTCAGGATTGCATTTTGGATCAGAATCGAGTGTATTTAGGCTTTGGGTTAGTGTTCAAATTGACGATTTAGTGTTAGGGTTTGAATCGAGCATATTTGGGGTGAGAGTTATGCTTAGAATTCAGTGCATTTAGGGTTAGCGTTAGGGTTAGGATTAGGTTGAGGGTCAGGGTTAAAATCGAGAGCATTTAAGGATAGTGCTAGGGTTAGAGTTAGGTTTAGCGTTCGCTTTCGTAGAATCGAGGGTTAGGCTTAAGGTTAGGCTTAGGGTTAGGGTTAGGGTTAGAATCAGGCACATTTTTAGTGGTCTGCTTTTCATCAGGGTATGGCTTAGAGTGCATTTAGGGCTAGGCGTAGGAGTAGGGTTAGGATTAGGGTTAAGGTTTGTGTTGGTAGAATCGAGGTTTAGGGTTGGGCTTGGGGTCAGGAATGACTTTTGGGTTAGAGTCGAGTGCATTTAGGGTTAGGGATAGTGTTGAAATTGACGATTTAGTGTTTGGGTTAGAATCGAGCACATTTAGGGTTAGAGTTTTGGTTAGAATTCGTTAGGGTTAGGGTTAGTGTAAGGGGTAGGGGTAGGGTTAGAGTGCATTTAGGGGTAGGGGTAGGGTTAGAATTAGGGTTAGGGTTTGTGTTGGTAGAATCGAAGTTTAGGGTTAGGCGTAGGGTGAGGATTGCCTTTTGGGTTACAACTGAGTGCATTTAGAGTTAGGGTTAGTGTTGAGATTGACGATTTAGTGTTAGACTTAGAATCGAGCACATTAGGGTTAAAGTTATGGCTAGAATCCACTATATTTAAGCTTAGGGTTAGGGTTAGGGTTTGTGTTGGTAGAATCGAGGTTTAGGGTTAGGCTTAGGGTCAGGATTGCCTTTTGGGTTAGAGTCGAGTGCATTTAGGGTTAGACTTAGTGTTGAGATTGACGATTTAGTGTTAGGGTTATAATCGAGCACATTAGGGTTAGAGTTATGGTTAGAATCCAGTGCATTTAGGGTGAGGATTAGGGATAGGGTTAGGTTTATGTTTAGGGTGAGGGTTAGAATCGAGTGCATTTAAGGATAGTGTTAGGGTTAGAGTAAGGTATAGGGTTAGCTTTCGTAGAATCGAGGGTCAGTGTTCGGGTGAGGGTTAGGGTTAGGATTAGGGTTAGAATCAGGAGCATTTTTAGCGTTAGGGTTGGGGTTAGGGTCAGGGTTTGAGTGCATTTAGGGCTAGGGGAGGAGTTGGGTTAGGATTAGGGTTAGGGTTTGTGTTGGTAGAATCGAGGTTTTGGGTTAGGCTTAGGTTCAGGAGAGCATTTGGGGTCATAATTCAGAGCATTTGGGCTTAGGGTTAGTGTTGAAATTGATGATTTAGTTATAACGTTAGAATCAGGCACATTTAGGGATAGAGTTATGTTTAGAATACAGTGCATTTAGGGTTAGGGTTAGGGTTAGGGTTAGGGTTAGGATTAGGGTCAGGGTTAGAATCGAGAGCATTAAGGATAGTGCTATGGTAAGAGTTAGGTTTAGGGTTAGCTTTCGTAGAAAGGAGGGTTAGGCTTAGGGTTAGGCTTATGGTGAGGGTTAGGGTTAGAATCAAGCACAGTTTTCGTGTTAGCGTTAGGGTGAGGATTAGGGTTAAAGTGCTTTTAGGGCTAGTGGAAGGGATAGGGTTAGGATTAGGGTTAAGGTTTGTGTTGGGAGAATCGAGGTTGAGGTTTAGCCTTAGGGTCAGGATTGCATTTTGGATCAGAATCGAGTGTATTTAGGCTTTGGGTTAGTGTTCAAATTGACGATTTAGTGTTAGGGTTTGAATCGAGCACATTTAGGGTGAGAGTTATGCTTAGAATTCAGTGCATTTAGGGTTAGCGTTTGGGTTAGGGATACGTTTAGGGTCAGGGTTAAAATCGAGAGCATTTAAGGATAGTGCTAGGGTTAGAGTTAGGTTTAGCGTTCGCTTTCGTAGAATCGAGGGTTAGGCTTAAGGTTAGGCTTAGGGTTAGGGTTAGGGTTAGAATCAGGCACATTTTTAGTGGTCTGCTTTTCATCAGGATATGGCTTAGAGTGCATTTAGGGCTAGGCGTAGGAGTAGGGTTAGGATTAGGGTTAAGGTTTGTGTTGGGAGAATCGAGGTTTAGGGTTGGGCTTGGGGTCAGGAATGACTTTTGGGTTAGAGTCGAGTGCATTTAGGGTTAGGGATAGTGTTGAAATTGACGATTTAGTGTTTGGGTTAGAATCGAGCACATTTGGGGTTAGAGTTTTGGTTAGAATTCGTTAGGGTTAGGGTTAGTGTAAGGGGTAGGGTTAGGGTTAGAGTGCATTTAGGGGTAGGGGTAGGGGTAGGGTTAGGATTAGGGTTAGGGTTTGTGTTGGTAGAATCGAAGTTTAGGGTTAGGCGTAGGGTGAGGATTGCCTTTTGGGTTACAACTGAGTGCATTTAGAGTTAGGGTTAGTGTTGAGATTGACGATTTAGTGTTAGACTTAGAATCGAGCACATTAGGGTTAGAGTTATGGCTAGAATCCACTATATTTAAGCTTAGGGTTAGGGTTAGGGTTTGTGTTGGTAGAATCGAGGTTTCGGGTTAGGCTTAGGGTCAGGATTGCCTTTTGGCGTAGAGTCGAGTGCATTTAGGGTTAGGCTTAGTGTTGAGATTGACGATTTAGTGTTAGGGTTATAATCGAGCACATTAGGGTTAGAGTTATGGTTAGAATCCAGTGCATTTACGGTGAGCATTAGGGATAGGGTTAGGTTTATGTTTAGGGTGAGGGTTAGAATCGAGTGCATTTAAAGATAGTGTTAGGGTTAGAGTTAGGTATAGGGTTAGCTTTCGTAGAATCGAGGGTCAGTGTTCGGGTGAGGGTTAGGGTTAGGATTAGGGTTAGAATCAGGAGCATTTTTAGCGTTAGGGTTGGGGTTAGGGTCAGGGTTTGAGTGCATTTAGGGCTAGGGGAGGAGTTGGGTTAGGATTAGGGTTCGGGTTTGTGTTGGTAGAATCGAGGTTTTGGGTTAGGCTTAGGGTCAGGAGAGCATTTGGGGTCATAATTCAGAGCATTTGGGCTTAGGGTTAGTGTTGAAATTGATGATTTAGTTATAACGTTAGAATCAGGCAAATTTAGGGATAGAGTTATGATTAGAATTCAGTGCAGTTAGGGTTAGGGTTAGGGTTAGTGTTAGGATTAGGGTCAGGGTTAGATTCGAGAGCATTAAGGATAGTGCTAGGGTAAGAGTTAGGTTTAGGGTTAGCTTTCGTAGAATCGAGGGTTAGGCTTAGGGTTAGGCTTAGGGTGAGGGTTAGGGTTAGAATCAAGCACAGTTTTAGTGTTAGCGTTAGAGTGAGGATTAGGGTTAAAGTGCTTTTAGGGCTAGTGGAAGGGATAGGGTTAGGATTAGGGTTAAGGTTTGTGTTGGGAGAATCGAGGTTGAGGTTTAGCCTTAGGGTCAGGATTGCATTTTGGATCAGAATCGAGTGTATTTAGGCTTTGGGTTAGTGTTCAAATTGACGATTTAGTGTTAGGGTTTGAATCGAGCACATTTAGGGTGAGAGTTATGCTTAGAATTCAGTGCATTTAGGGTTAGCGTTAGGGTTAGGGTTAGGTTGAGGGTCAGGGTGAAAATCGAGAGCATTTAAGGATAGTGCTAGGGTTAGAGTTAGGTTTAGCGTTCGCTTTCGTAGAATCGAGGGTTAGGCTTAAGGTTAGGCTTAGGGTTAGGGTTAGGGTTAGAATCAGGCACATTTTTAGTGGTCTGCTTTTCATCAGGGTATGGCTTAGAGTGCATTTAGGGCTAGGCGTAGGAGTAGGGTTAGGATTAGGGTTAAGGTTTGTGTTGGTAGAATCGAGGTTTAGGGTTGGGCTTGGGGTCAGGAATGACTTTTGGGTTAGAGTCGAGTGCATTTAGGGTTAGGGATAGTGTTGAAATTGACGATTTAGTGTTTGGGTTAGAATCGAGCACATTTAGGGTTAGAGTTTTGGTTAGAATTCGTTTGGGTTAGGGTTAGTGTAAGGGGTAGGGGTAGGGTTAGAGTGCATTTAGGGGTAGGGGTAGGGGTAGGGTTAGAATTAGGGTTAGGGTTTGTGTTGGTAGAATCGAAGTTTAGGGTTAGGCGTAGGGTGAGGTTTGCCTTTTGGGTTACAACTGAGTGCATTTAGAGTTAGGGTTAGTGTTGAGATTGACGATTTAGTGTTAGACTTAGAATCAAGCACATTAGGGTTAAAGTTATGGCTAGAATCCACTATATTTAAGCTTAGGGTTAGGGTTAGGGTTTGTGTTGGTAGAATCGAGGTTTCGGGTTAGGCTTAGGGTCAGGATTGCCTTTTGGGTTAGAGTCGAGTGCATTTAGGGTTAGGCTTAGTGTTGAGATTGACGATTTAGTGTTAGGGTTATAATCGAGCACATTAGGGTTAGAGTTATGGTTGGAATCCAGTGCATTTAGGGTGAGGATTAGGGATAGGGTTAGGTTTATGTTTAGGGTGAGGGTTAGAATCGAGTGCATTTAAGGATAGTGTTAGGGTTAGAGTTAGGTATAGGGTTAGCTTTCGTAGAATCGAGTGTCAGTGTTCGGGTGAGGGTTAGGGTTAGGATTAGGGTTAGAATCAGGAGCATTTTTAGCGTTAGGGTTGGGGTTAGGGTCAGGGTTTGAGTGCATTTAGGGCTAGGGGAGGAGTTGGGTTAGGATTAGGGTTAGGGTTTGTGTTGGTAGAATCGAGGTTTTGGGTTAGGCTTAGGTTCAGGAGAGCATTTGGGGTCATAATTCAGAGCATTTGGGCTTAGGGTTAGTGTTGAAATTGATGATTTAGTTATAACGTTAGAATCAGGCACATTTAGGGATAGAGTTATGTTTAGAATACAGTGCATTTAGGGTTAGGGTTAGGGTTAGGGTTAGGGTTAGGATTAGGGTCAGGGTTAGAATCGAGAGCATTAAGGATAGTGCTATGGTAAGAGTTAGGTTTAGGGTTAGCTTTCGTAGAAAGGAGGGTTAGGCTTAGGGTTAGTCTTATGGTTAGGGTTAGGGTTAGAATCAAGCACAGTTTTCGTGTTAGCGTTAGGGTGAGGATTAGGGTTAAAGTGCTTTTAGGGCTAGTGGAAGGGATAGGGTTAGGATTAGGGTTAAGGTTTGTGTTGGGAGAATCGAGGTTGAGGTTTAGCCTTAGGGTCAGGATTGCATTTTGGATCAGAATCGAGTGTATTTAGGCTTTGGGTTAGTGTTCAAATTGACGATTTAGTGTTAGGGTTTGAATCGAGCACATTTAGGGTGAGAGTTATGCTTAGAATTCAGTGCATTTAGGGTTAGCGTTTGGGTTAGGGATACGTTTAGGGTCAGGGTTAAAATCGAGAGCATTTAAGGATAGTGCTAGGGTTAGAGTTAGGTTTAGCGTTCGCTTTCGTAGAATCGAGGGTTAGGCTTAAGGTTAGGCTTAGGGTTAGGGTTAGGGTTAGAATCAGGCACATTTTTAGTGGTCTGCTTTTCATCAGGATATGGCTTAGAGTGCATTTAGGGCTAGGCGTAGGAGTAGGGTTAGGATTAGGGTTAAGGTTTGTGTTGGGAGAATCGAGGTTGAGGGTTGGGCTTGGGGTCAGGAATGACTTTTGGGTTAGAGTCGAGTGCATTTAGGGTTAGGGATAGTGTTGAAATTGACGATTTAGTGTTTGGGTTAGAATCGAGCACATTTGGGGTTAGAGTTTTGGTTAGAATTCGTTAGGGTTAGGGTTAGTGTAAGGGGTAGGGTTAGGGTTAGAGTGCATTTAGGGGTAGGGGTAGGGGTAGCGTTAGAATTAGGGTTAGGGTTTGTGTTGGTAGAATCGAAGTTTAGGGTTAGGCGTAGGGTGAGGATTGCCTTTTGGGTTACAACTGAGTGCATTTAGAGTTAGGGTTAGTGTTGAGATTGACGATTTAGTGTTAGACTTAGAATCGAGCACATTAGGGTTAGAGTTATGGCTAGAATCCACTATATTTAAGCTTAGGGTTAGGGTTAGGGTTTGTGTTGGTAGAATCGAGGTTTAGGGTTAGGCTTAGGGTCAGGATTGCCTTTTGGGTTAGAGTCGAGTGCATTTAGGGTTAGGCTTAGTGTTGAGATTGACGATTTAGTGTTAGGGTTATAATCGAACACATTAGGGTTAGAGTTATGGTTAGAATCCAGTGCATTTAGGGTTAGGATTAGGGATAGGGTTAGGTTTATGTTTAGGGTGAGGGTTAGAATCGAGTGCATTTAAAGATAGTGTTAGGGTTAGAGTTAGGTATAGGGTTAGCTTTCGTAGAATCGAGGGTCAGTGTTCGGGTGAGGGTTAGGGTTAGGATTAGGGTTAGAATCAGGAGCATTTTTAGCGTTAGGGTTGGGGTTAGGGTCAGGGTTTGAGTGCATTTAGGGCTAGGGGAGGAGTTGGGTTAGGATTAGGGTTCGGGTTTGTGTTGGTAGAATCGAGGTTTTGGGTTAGGCTTAGGGTCAGGAGAGCATTTGGGGTCATAATTCAGAGCATTTGGGCTTAGGGTTAGTGTTGAAATTGATGATTTAGTTATAACGTTAGAATCAGGCAAATTTAGGGATAGAGTTATGATTAGAATTCAGTGCATTTAGGGTTAGGGTTAGGGTTAGGGTTAGTGTTAGGATTAGGGTCAGGGTTAGATTCGAGAGCATTAAGGATAGTGCTAGGGTAAGAGTTAGGTTTAGGGTTAGCTTTCGTAGAATCGAGGGTTAGGCTTAGGGTTAGGCTTAGGGTGAGGGTTAGGGTTAGAATCAAGCACAGTTTTAGTGTTAGCGTTAGAGTGAGGATTAGGGTTAAAGTGCTTTTAGGGCTAGTGGAAGGGATAGGGTTAGGATTAGGGTTAAGGTTTGTGTTGGGAGAATCGAGGTTGAGGTTTAGCCTTAGGGTCAGGATTGCATTTTGGATCAGAATCGAGTGTATTTAGGCTTTGGGTTAGTGTTCAAATTGACGATTTAGTGTTAGGGTTTGAATCGAGCACATTTAGGGTGAGAGTTATGCTTAGAATTCAGTGCATTTAGGGTTAGCGTTAGGGTTAGGGTTAGGCTGAGCATCAGGGTGAAAATCGAGAGCATTTAAGGATAGTGCTAGGGTTAGAGTTAGGTTTAGCGTTCGCTTTCGTAGAATCGAGGGTTAGGCTTAAGGTTAGTCTTAGGGTTAGGGTTAGGGTTAGAATCAGGCACATTTTTAGTGGTCTGCTTTTCATCAGGGTATGGCTTAGAGTGCATTTAGGGCTAGGCGTAGGAGTAGGGTTAGGATTAGGGTTAAGGTTTGTGTTGGTAGAATCGAGGTTTAGGGTTGGGCTTGGGGTCAGGAATGACTTTTGGGTTAGAGTCGAGTGCATTTAGGGTTAGGGATAGTGTTGAAATTGACGATTTAGTGTTTGGGTTAGAATCGAGCACATTTAGGGTTAGAGTTTTGGTTAGAATTCGTTAGGGTTAGGGTTAGTGGAAGGGGTAGGGTTAGGGTTAGAGTGCATTTAGGGGTAGGGGTAGGGGTAGGGTTAGGATTAGGGTTAGGGTTTGTGTTGGTAGAATCGAAGTTTAGGGTAAGGCGTAGGGTGAGGATTGCCTTTTGGGTTACAACTGAGTGCATTTAGAGTTAGGGTTAGTGTTGAGATTGACGATTTAGTGTTAGACTTAGAATCGAGCACATTAGGGTTAGAGTTATGGCTAGAATCCACTATATTTAAGCTTAGGGTTAGGGTTAGGGTTTGTGTTGGTAGAATCGAGGTTTCGGGTTAGGCTTAGGGTCAGGATTGCCTTTTGGGTTAGAGTCGAGTGCATTTAGGGTTAGGCTTAGTGTTGAGATTGACGATTTAGTGTTAGGGTTATAATCGAGCACATTAGGGTTAGAGTTATGGTTAGAATCCAGTGCATTTAGGGTGAGGATTAGGGATAGGGTTAGGTTTATGTTTAGGGTGAGGGTTAGAATCGAGTGCATTTAAGGATAGTGTTAGGGTTAGAGTTAGGTATAGGGTTAGCTTTCGTAGAATCGAGGGTCAGTGTTCGGGTGAGGGTTAGGGTTAGGATTAGGGTTAGAATCAGGAGCATTTTTAGCGTTAGGGTTGGGGTTAGGGTCAGGGTTTGAGTGCATTTAGGGCTAGGGGAGGAGTTGGGTTAGGATTAGGGTTCGGGTTTGTGTTGGTAGAATCGAGGTTTTGGGTTAGGCTTAGGGTCAGGAGAGCATTTGGGGTCATAATTCAGAGCATTTGGGCTTAGGGTTAGTGTTGAAATTGATGATTTAGTTATAACGTTAGAATCAGGCACATTTAGGGATAGAGTTAAGTTTAGTATACAGTGCATTTAGGGTTAGGGATAGGGTTAGGGTTAGGGTTAGGATTAGGGTCAGGGTTAGAATCGAGAGCATTAAGGATAGTGCTAGGGTAAGAGTTAGGTTTAGGGTTAGCTTTCGTAGAATCGAGGGTTAGGCTTAGGGTTAGGCTTAGGGTGAGGGTTAGGGTTAGAATCAAGCACAGTTTTAGTGTTAGCGTTATGGTGAGGATTAGGGTTAAAGTGCTTTTAGGGCTACTGGAAGGGATAGGGTTAGGATTAGGGTTAAGGTTTGTGTTGGGAGAATCGAGGTTGAGGTTTAGCCTTAGGGTCAGGATTGCATTTTGGATCAGAATCGAGTGTATTTAGGCTTTGGGTTAGTGTTCAAATTGACGATTTAGTGTTAGGGTTTGAATCGAGCATATTTGGGGTGAGAGTTATGCTTAGAATTCAGTGCATTTAGGGTTAGCGTTAGGGTTAGGATTAGGTTGAGGGTCAGGGTGAAAATCGAGAGCATTTAAGGATAGTGCTAGGGATAGAGTTAGGTTTAGCGTTCGCTTTCGTAGAATCGAGGGTTAGGGTTAAGGTTAGGCTTAGGGTTAGGGTTAGGGTTAGAATCAGGCACATTTTTAGTGGTCTGCTTTTCATCAGGGTATGGCTTAGAGTGCATTTAGGGCTAGGCGTAGGAGTAGGGTTAGGATTAGGGTTAAGGTTTGTGTTGGTAGAATCGAGGTTTAGGGTTGGGCTTGGGGTCAGGAATGACTTTTGGGTTAGAGTCGAGTGCATTTAGGGTTAGGGATAGTGTTGAAATTGACGATTTAGTGTTTGGGTTAGAACCGAGCACATTTAGGGTTAGAGTTTTGGTTAGAATTCGTTAGGGTTAGGGTTAGTGTAAGGGGTAGGGGTAGGGTTAGAGTGCATTTAGGGGTAGGGGTAGGGGTAGGGTTACAATTAGGGTTAGGGTTTGTGTTGGTAGAATCGAAGTTTAGGGTTAGGCGTAGGGTGAGGTTTGCCTTTTGGGTTACAACTGAGTTCATTTAGAGTTAGGGTTAGTGTTGAGATTGACGATTTAGTGTTAGACTTAGAATCGAGCACATTAGGGTTAAAGTTATGGCTAGAATCCACTATATTTAAGCTTAGGGTTAGGGTTAGGGTTTGTGTTGGTAGAATCGAGGTTTAGGATGAGGCTTAGGGTCAGGATTGTCTTTTGGGTTAGAGTCGAGTGCATTTAGGGTTAGGCTTAGTGTTGAGATTGACGATTTAGTGTTAGGGTTATAATCGAGCACATTAGGGTTAGAGTTATGGTTAGAATCCAGTGCATTTAGGGTGAGGATTAGGGATAGGGTTAGGTTTATGTTTAGGGTGAGGGTTAGAATCGAGTGCATTTAAGGATAGTGTTAGGGTTAGAGTTAGGTATAGGGTTAGCTTTCGTAGAATCGAGGGTCAGTGTTCGGGTGAGGGTTAGGGTTAGGATTAGGGTTCGAATCAGGAGCATTTTTAGCGTTAGGGTTGGGGTTAGGGTCAGGGTTTGAGTGCATTTAGGGCTAGGGGAGGAGTTGGGTTAGGATTAGGGTTCGGGTTTGTGTTGGTAGAATCGAGGTTTTGGGTTAGGCTTAGGGTCAGGAGAGCATTTGGGGTCATAATTCAGAGCATTTGGGCTTAGGGTTAGTGTTGAAATTGATGATTTAGTTATAACGTTAGAATCAGGCACATTTAGGGATAGAGTTATGATTAGAATTCAGTGCAGTTAGGGTTAGGGTTAGGGTTAGTGTTAGGATTAGGGTCAGGGTTAGAATCGAGAGCATTAAGGATAGAGCTAGGGTAAGAGTTAGGTTTAGGGTTAGCTTTCGTAGAATCGAGGGTTAGGCTTAGGGTTAGGCTTAGGGTGAGGGTTAGGGTTAGAATCAAGCACAGTTTTAGTGTTAGCGTTAGGGTGAGGATTAGGGTTAAAGTGCTTTTAGGGCTAGTGGAAGGGATAGGGTTAGGATTAGGGTTAAGGTTTGTGTTGGGTGAATCGAGGTTTAGGTTTAGCCTTAGGGTCAAGATTGCATTTTGGATCAGAATCGAGTGTATGTAGGCTTTGGGTTAGTGTTCAAATTGACGATTTAGTTTTAGGGTTTGAATCGAGCACATTTAGGGTGAGAGTTATGCTTAGAATTCAGTGCATTTAGGGTTAGCGTTAAGGTTAGGGTTAGGTTGAGGGTCAGGGTTAAAATCGAGAGCATTTAAGGATAGTGCTAGGGTTAGAGTTAGGTTTAGCGTTCGCTTTCGTAGAATCGAGGGTTAGGCTTAAGGTTAGGCTTAGGGTTAGGGTTAGGGTTAGAATCAGGCACATTTTTAGTGGTCTGCTTTTCATCAGGGTATGGCTTAGACTGCATTTAAGGGTAGGCGTAGGAGGAGGGTTAGGATTAGGATTAAGGTTTGTGTTGGTAGAATCGAGGTTTAGGGTTGGGCTTGGGGTCAGGAATGACTTTTGGGTTAGAGTCGAGTGCATTTAGGGTTAGGGATAGTGTTGAAATTGACGATTTAGTGTTCGGGTTAGAATCGAGCACATTTAGGGTTAGAGTTTTGGTTAGAATTCGTTAGGGTTAGGGTTAGTGTAAGGGGTAGGGGTAGGGTTAGAGTGCATTTAGGGGTAGGGGTAGGGGTAGGGTTAGAATTGGGGTTAGGGTTTGTGTTGGTAGAATCGAAGTTTAGGGTTAGGCGTAGGGTGAGGTTTGCATTTTGGGTTACAACTGAGTGCATTTAGAGTTAGGGTTAGTGTTGAGATTGACGATTTAGTGTTAGACTTAGAATCGAGCACATTAGGGTTAAAGTTATGGCTAGAATCCACTATATTTAAGCTTAGGGTTAGGGTTAGGGTTTGTGTTGGTAGAATCGAGGTTTCGGGTTAGGCTTAGGGTCAGGATTGCCTTTTGGCGTAGAGTCGAGTGCATTTAGGGTTAGGCTTAGTGTTGAGATTGACGATTTAGTGTTAGGGTTATAATCGAGCACATTAGGGTTAGAGTTATGGTTAGAATCCAGTGCATTTAGGGTGAGGATTAGGGATAGGGTTAGGTTTATGTTTAGGGTGAAGGTTAGAATCGAGTGCATTTAAGGATAGTGTTAGGGTTAGAGTTAGGTATAGGGTTAGCTTTCGTAGAATCGAGGGTCAGTGTTCGGGTGAGGGTTAAGGTTAGGATTAGGGTTAGAATCAGGAGCATTTTTAGCGTTAGGGTTGGGGTTAGGGTCAGGGTTTGAGTGCATTTAGGGCTAGGGGAGGAGTTGGGTTAGGATTAGGGTTAGGGTTTGTGTTGGTAGAATAGAGGTTTTGGGTTAGGCTTAGGGTCAGGAGAGCATTTGGGGTCATAATTCAGAGCATTTGGGCTTAGGGTTAGTGTTGAAATTGATGATTTAGTTATAACGTTAGAATCAGGCAAATTTAAGGATAGAGTTATGATTAGAATTCAGTGCATTTAGGGTTAGGGTTAGGGTTAGGGTTAGGGTTAGGATTAGGGTCAGGGTTAGAATCGAGAGCATTAAGGACAGGGCTAGGGTAAGAGTTAGGTTTAGGGTTAGCTTTCGTAGAATCGAGGGTTAGGCTTAGGGTTAGGCTTAGGGTGAGGGTTAGGGTTAGAATCAAGCACAGTTTTAGTGTTAGCGTTAGGGTGAGGATTAGGGTTAAAGTGCTTTTAGGGCTAGTGGAAGGGACAGGGTTAGGATTAGGGTTAAGGTTTGTGTTGGGAGAATCGAGGTTGAGGTTTAGCCTTAGGGTCAGGATTGCATTTTGGATCAGAATCGAGTGTATTTAGGCTTTGGGTTAGTGTTCAAATTGATGATTTAGTGTTAGGGTTTGAATCGAGCACATTTAAGGTGAGAGTTATGCTTAGAATTCAGTGCATTTAGGGTTAGCGTTAGGGTTAGGGTTAGGTTGAGGGTCAGGGTGAAAATCGAGAGCATTTAAGGATAGTGCTAGGGTTAGAGTTAGGTTTAGCGTTCGCTTTCGTAGAATCGAGGGTTAGGCTTAAGGTTAGGCTTAGGGTTAGGGTTAGGGTTAGAATCAGGCACATTTTTAGTGGTCTGCTATTCATCAGGGTATGGCTTAGAGTGCATTTAGGGGTAGGCGTAGGAGTAGGGTTAGGATTAGGGTTAAGGTTTGTGTTGGTAGAATCGAGGTTTAGGGTTGGGCTTGGGGTCAGGAATGACTTTTGGGTTAGAGTCGAGTGCATTTAGGGTTAGGGATAGTGTTGAAATTCACGATTTAGTGTTTGGGTTAGAATCGAGCACATTTAGGGTTAGAGTTTTGGTTAGAATTCGTTAGGGTTAGGGTTAGTGTAAGGGGTAGGGTTAGGGTTAGAGTGCATTTAGGGGTAGGGGTAGGGGTAGGGTTAGGATTAGGGTTAGGGTTTGTGTTGGTAGAATCGAAGTTTAGGGTTAGGCGTAGGGTGAGGATTGCCTTTTGGGTTACAACTGAGTGCATTTAGAGTTAGGGTTAGTGTTGAGATTGACGATTTAGTGTTAGACTTAGAATCGAGCACATTAGGGTAAAAGTTATGGCTAGAATCCACTATATTTAAGCTTAGGGTTAGGGTTAGGGTTTGTGTTGGTAGAATCGAGGTTTCGGGTTAGGCTTAGGGTCAGGATTGCCTTTTGGCGTAGAGTCGAGTGCATTTAGGGTTAGGCTTAGTGTTGAGATTGACGATTTAGTGTTAGGGTTATAATCGAGCACATTAGGGTTAGAGTTATGGTTAGAATCCAGTGCATTTAGGGTGAGGATTAGGGATAGGGTTAGGTTTATGTTTAGGGTGAAGGTTAGAATCGAGTGCATTTAAGGATAGTGTTAGGGTTAGAGTTAGGTATAGGGTTAGCTTTCGTAGAATCGAGGGTCAGTGTTCGGGTGAGGGTTAAGGTTAGGATTAGGGTTAGAATCAGGAGCATTTTTAGCGTTAGGGTTGGGGTTAGGGTCAGGGTTTGAGTGCATTTAGGGCTAGGGGAGGAGTTGGGTTAGGATTAGGGTTAGGGTTTGTGTTGGTAGAATAGAGGTTTTGGGTTAGGCTTAGGGTCAGGAGAGCATTTGGGGTCATAATTCAGAGCATTTGGGCTTAGGGTTAGTGTTGAAATTGATGATTTAGTTATAACGTTAGAATCAGGCAAATTTAAGGATAGAGTTATGATTAGAATTCAGTGCATTTAGGGTTAGGGTTAGGGTTAGGGTTAGGGTTAGGATTAGGGTCAGGGTTAGAATCGAGAGCATTAAGGACAGGGCTAGGGTAAGAGTTAGGTTTAGGGTTAGCTTTCGTAGAATCGAGGGTTAGGCTTAGGGTTAGGCTTAGGGTGAGGGTTAGGGTTAGAATCAAGCACAGTTTTAGTGTTAGCGTTAGGGTGAGGATTAGGGTTAAAGTGCTTTTAGGGCTAGTGGAAGGGACAGGGTTAGGATTAGGGTTAAGGTTTGTGTTGGGAGAATCGAGGTTGAGGTTTAGCCTTAGGGTCAGGATTGCATTTTGGATCAGAATCGAGTGTATTTAGGCTTTGGGTTAGTGTTCAAATTGATGATTTAGTGTTAGGGTTTGAATCGAGCACATTTAAGGTGAGAGTTATGCTTAGAATTCAGTGCATTTAGGGTTAGCGTTAGGGTTAGGGTTAGGTTGAGGGTCAGGGTGAAAATCGAGAGCATTTAAGGATAGTGCTAGGGTTAGAGTTAGGTTTAGCGTTCGCTTTCATAGAATCGAGGGTTAGGCTTAAGGTTAGGCTTAGGGTTAGGGTTAGGGTTAGAATCAGGCACATTTTTAGTGGTCTGCTATTCATCAGGGTATGGCTTAGAGTGCATTTAGGGGTAGGCGTAGGAGTAGGGTTAGGATTAGGGTTAAGGTTTGTGTTGGTAGAATCGAGGTTTAGGGTTGGGCTTGGGGTCAGGAATAACTTTTGGGTTAGAGTCGAGTGCATTTAGGGTTAGGGATAGTGTTGAAATTCACGATTTAGTGTTTGGGTTAGAATCGAGCACATTTAGGGTTAGAGTTTTGGTTAGAATTCGTTAGGGTTAGGGTTAGTGTAAGGGGTAGGGTTAGGGTTAGAGTGCATTTAGGGGTAGGGGTAGGGGTAGGGTTAGGATTAGGGTTAGGGTTTGTGTTGGTAGAATCGAAGTTTAGGGTTAGGCGTAGGGTGAGGATTGCCTTTTGGGTTACAACTGAGTGCATTTAGAGTTAGGGTTAGTGTTGAGATTGACGATTTAGTGTTAGACTTAGAATCGAGCACTTTAGGGTTAGAGTTATGGCTAGAATCCCCTATATTTAAGCTTAGGGTTAGGGTTAGGGTTTGTGTGGGTAGAATCGAGGTTTCGGGTTAGGCTTAGGGTCAGGATTGCCTTTTGGGTTAGAGTCGAGTGCATTTAGGATTAGGCTTAGTGTTGAGATTGACGATTTAGTGTTAGGGTTATAATCGAGCACATTAGGGTTAGAGTTATGGTTAGAATGCAGTGCATTTAGGGTGAGGATTAGGGATAGGGTTAGGTTTATGTTTAGGGTGAGGGTTAGAATCGAGTGCATTTAAGGATAGTGTTAGGGTTAGAGTTAGGTATAGGGTTAGCTTTCGTAGAATCGAGGGTCAGTGTTCGGTGAGGGTTAGGGTTAGGATTAGGGTTAGAATCAGGAGCATTTTTAGCGTTGGGGTTGGGGTTAGGGTCAGGGTTTGAGTGCATTTAGGGCCAGGGGAGGTGTTGGGTTAGGATTAGGGTTAGGGTTTGTGTTGGTAGAATCGAGGTTTTGGGTTAGGCTTAGGGTCAGGAGAGCATTTGGGGTCATAATTCAGAGCATTTGGGCTTAGGGTTAGTGTTGAAATTGATGATTTAGTTATAACGTTAGAATCAGGCACATTTAGGGATAGAGTTATGATTAGAATTCAGTGCATTTAGGGTTAGGGTTAGGGTTAGGGTTAGGGTTAGGATTAGGGTCAGGGTTAGAATAGAGAGCATTAAGGATAGTGCTAGGATAAGAGTTAGGTTTAGGGTTAGCTTTCGTAGAATCGAGGGTTTGCCTTAGGGTTAGGCTTAGGGTGAGGGTTAGGGTTAGAATCAAGCACAGTTTTAGTGTTAGCGTTAGGGTGAGGATTAGGGTTAAAGTGCTTTTAGGGCTAGTGGAAGGGATAGGGTTAGGATTAGGGTTAAGGTTTGTGTTGGGAGAATCGAGGTTGAGGTTTAGCCTTAGGGTCAGGATTGCATTTTGGATCAGAATCGAGTGTATTTAGGCTTTGGGTTAGTGTTCAAATTGACGATTTAGTGTTAGGGTTTGAATCGAGCACATTTAGGGTGAGAGTTATGCTTAGAATTCAGTCCATTTAGGGTTAGCGTTAGGGTTAGGGTTAGGTTGAGGGTCAGGGTGAAAATCGAGAGCATTTAAGGATAGTGCTAGGGTTAGAGTTAGGTTTAGCGTTCGCTTTCGTAGAATCGAGGGTTAGGCTTAAGGTTAGGCTTAGTTTTAGGGTTAGGGTTAGAATCAGGCACATTTTTAGTGGTCTGCTATTCATCAGGGTATGGCTTAGAGTGCATTTAGGGGTAGGCGTAGGAGTAGGGTTAGGATTAGGGTTAAGGTTTGTGTTGGTAGAATCGAGGTTTAGGGTTGGGCTTGGGGTCAGGAATGACTTTTGGTTTAGAGTCGAGTGCATTTAGGGTTAGGGATAGTGTTGAAATTGACGATTTAGTGTTTGGGTTAGAATCGAGCACATTTAGGGTTAGAGCTTTGGTTAGAATTCGTTAGGGTTAGGGTTAGTGTAAGGGGTAGGGTTAGGGTTAGAGTGCATTTAGGGGTAGGGGTAGGGGTAGGGTTAGGATTAGGGTTAGGATTTGTGTTGGTAGAATCGAAGTTTAGGGTTAGGCGTAGGGTGAGGATTGCCTTTTGGGTTACAACTGAGTGCATTTAGAGTTAGGGTTAGTGTTGAGATTGACGATTTAGTGTTAGACTTAGAATCGAGCACTTTAGGGTTAGAGTTATGGCTAGAATTCACTATATTTAAGCTTAGGGTTAGGGTTAGGGTTTGTGTTGGTAGAATCGAGGTTTCGGGTTAGGCTTAGGGTCAGGATTGCCTTTTGGGTTAGAGTCGAGTGCATTTAGGATTAGGCTTAGTGTTGAGATTGACGATTTAGTGTTAGGGTTATAATCGAGCACATTAGGGTTAGAGTTATGGTTAGAATGCAGTGCATTTAGGGTGAGGATTAGGGATAGGGTTAGGTTTATGTTTAGGGTGAGGGTTAGAATCGAGTGCATTTAAGGATAGTGTTAGGGTTAGAGTTAGGTATAGGGTTAGCTTTCGTAGAATCGAGGGTCAGTGTTCGGGTGAGGGTTAGGGTTAGGATTAGGGTTAGAATCAGGAGCATTTTTAGCGTTAGGGTTGGGGTTAGGGTCAGGGTTTGAGTGCATTTAGGGCTAGGGGAGGAGTTGGGTTACGATTAGGGTTAGGGTTTGTATTGGTAGAATCGAGGTTTTGGGTTAGGCTTAGGTTCAGGAGAGCATTTGGGGTCATAATTCAGAGCATTTGGGCTTAGGGTTAGTGTTGAAATTGATGATTTAGTTATAACGTTAGAATCAGGCACATTTAGGGATAGAGTTATGATTAGAATTCAGTGCATTTAGGGTTAGGGTTAGGGTTAGGGTTAGGGTTAGGATTAGGGTCAGGGTTAGAATCGAGAGCATTAAGGATAGTGCTAGGGTAAGAGTTAGGTTTAGGGTTAGCTTTCGTAGAATCGAGGGTTAGGCTTAGGGTTAGGCTTAGGGTGAGGGTTAGGGTTAGAATCAAGCACAGTTTTAGTGTTAGCGTTAGGGTGAGGATTAGGGTTAAAGTGCTTTTAGGGCTAGTGGAAGGGATAGGGTTAGGATTAGGGTTAAGGTTTGTGTTGGTAGAATCGAGGTTTAGGTTTAGCCTTAGGGTCAGAATTGCATTTTGGATCAGAATCGAGTGTATTTAGGCTTTGGGTTAGTGTTCAAATTGACGATTTAGTGTTAGGGTTTGAATCGAGCATATTTGGGGTGAGAGTTATGCTTAGAATTCAGTGCATTTAGGGTTAGCGTTAGGGTTAGGATTAGGTTGAGGGTCAGGGTGAAAATCGAGAGCATTTAAGGATAGTGCTAGGGATAGAGTTAGATTTAGCGTTCGCTTTCGTAGAATCGAGGGTTAGGCTTAAGGTTAGGCTTAGGGTTAGGGTTAGGGTTAGAATCAGGCACATTTTTAGTGGTCTGCTTTTCATCAGGGTATGGCTTAGAGTGCATTTAGGGCTAGGCGTAGGAGTAGGGTTAGGATTAGGGTTAAGGTTTGTGTTGGTAGAATCGAGGTTTAGGGTTGGGCTTGGGGTCAGGAATGACTTTTGGGTTAGAGTCGAGTGCATTTAGGGTTAGGGATAGTGTTGAAATTGACGATTTAGTGTTTGGGTTAGAATCGAGCACATTTAGGGTTAGAGTTTTGGTTAGAATTCGTTAGGGTTAGGGTTAGTGTAAGGGGTAGGGTTAGGGTTAGAGTGCATTTAGGGGTAGGGGTAGGGGTAGGGTTAGAATTAGGGTTAGGGTTTGTGTTTGTAGAATCGAAGTTTAGGGTTAGGCGTAGGGTGAGGATTGCCTTTTGGGTTACAACTGAGTGCATTTAGAGTTAGGGTTAGTGTTGAGATTGACGATTTAGTGTTAGACTTAGAATCGAGCACATTAGGGTTAGAGTTATGGCTAGAATCCACTATATTTAAGCTTAGGGTTAGGGTTAGGGTTTGTGTTGGTAGAATCGAGGTTTCGGGTTAGGCTTAGGGTCAGGATTGCCTTTTGGGTTAGAGTCGAGTGCATTTAGGGTTAGGCTTAGTGTTGAGATTGACGATTTAGTGTTAGGGTTATAATCGAGCACATTAGGGTTAGAGTTATGGTTAGAATCCAGTGCATTTAGGGTGAGGATTAGGGATAGGGTTAGGTTTATGTTTAGGGTGAGGATTAGAATCGAGTGCATTTAAGCATAATGTTAGGGTTAGAGTTAGGTATAGGGTTAGCTTTCGTAGAATCGAGGGTCAGTGTTCGGGTGAGGGTTAGGGTTAGGATTAGGGTTAGAATCAGAAGCATTTTTAGCGTTAGGGTTGGGGTTAGGGTCAGTGTTTGAGTGCATTTAGGGCCAGGGGAGGAGTTGGGTTAGGATTAGGGTTGGGTTTGTGTTGGTAGAATCGAGGTTTTGGGTTAGGCTTAGGGTCAGGAGAGCATTTGGGGTCATAATTCAGAGCATTTGGGCTTAGGGTTAGTGTTGAAATTGATGATTTAGTTATAACGTTAGAATCAGGCACATTTAGGGATAGAGTTATGATTAGAATTCAGTGCATTTAGGGTTAGGGTTAGGGTTAGGGTTAGGATTAGGGTCAGGGTTAGAATCGAGTGCATTAAGGATAGTGCTAGGGTAAGAGTTAGGTTTAGGGTTAGCTTTCGTAGAATCGAGGGTTAGGCTTAGGGTTAGGCTTAGGGTGAGGGTTAGGGTTAGAATCAAGCACAGTTTTAGTGTTAGCGTTAGGGTGAGGATTAGGGTTAAAGTGCTTTTAGGGCTAGTGGAAGGGATAGGGTTAGGATTAGGGTTAAGGTTTGTGTTGGGAGAATCGAGGTTGAGGTTTAGCCTTAGGGTCAGGATTGCATTTTGGATCAGAATCGAGTGTATTTAGGCTTTGGGTTAGTGTTCAAATTGACGATTTAGTGTTAGGGTTTGAATCGAGCACATTTAGGGTGAGAGTTATGCTTAGAATTCAGTGCATTTAGGGTTAGCGTTAGGGTTAGGGTTAGGTTGAGGGTCAGGGTTAAAATCGAGAGCATTTAAGGATAGTGCTAGGGTTAGAGTTAGGTTTAGCCTTCGCTTTCGTAGAATGGAAGGTTAAGCTTAAGGTTAGGCTTAGGGTTAGGGTTAGGGTTAGAATCAGGCACATTTTTAGTGGTCTGCTTTTCATCAGGGTATGGCTTAGAGTGCATTTAGGGCTAGGCGTAGGAGTAGGGTTAGGATTAGGGTTAAGGTTTGTGTTGGTAGAATCGAGGTTTAGGGTTGGGCTTGGGGTCAGGAATGACTTTTGGGTTAGAGTCGAGTGCATTTAGGGTTGGGGATAGTGTTGAAATTGACGATTTAGTGTTTGGGTTAGAATCGAGCACATTTAGGGTTAGAGTTTTGGTTAGAATTCGTTAGGGTTAGGGTTAGTGTAAGGGGTAGGGTTAGGGTTAGAGTGCATTTAGGGGTAGGGGTAGGGGTAGGGTAAGGATTAGGGTTAGGGTTTGTGTTGGTAGAATCGAAGTTTAGGGTTAGGCGTATGGTGAGGATTGCCTTTTGGGTTACAACTGAGTGCATTTAGAGTTAGGGTTAGTGTTGAGATTGACGATTTAGTGTTAGACTTAGAATCGAGCACATTTGGGTTAAAGTTATGGCTAGAATCCACTATATTTAAGCTTAGGGTTAGGGTTAGGGTTTGTGTTGGTAGAATCGAGGTTTCGGGTTAGGCTTAGGGTCAGGATTGCCTTTTGGGTTAGAGTCGAGTGCATTTAGGGTTAGACTTAGTGTTGAGATTGACGATTTTGTGTTAGGGTTATAATCGAGCACATTAGGGTTAGAGTTATGGTTAGAATCCAGTGCATTTAGGGTGAGGATTAGGGATAGGCTTAGGTTTATGTTTAGGGTGAGGGTTAGAATCGAGTGCATTTAAGGATAGTGTTAGGGTTAGAGTTAGGTAAAGGGTTAGCTTTCGTAGAATCGAGGGTCAGTGTTCGGGTGAGGGTTAGGGTTAGGATTAGGGTTAGAATCAGGAGCATTTTTAGCGTTAGGGTTGGGGTTAGGGTCAGGGTTTGAGTGCATTTAGGGCCAGGGGAGGAGTTGGGTTAGGATTAGGGTTAGGGTTTGTGTTGGTAGAATCGAGGTTTTGGGTTAGGCTTAGGGTCAGGAGAGCATTTGGGGTCATAATTCAGAGCATTTGGGCTTAGCGTTAGTGTTGAAATTGATGATTTAGTTATAACGTTAGAATCAGGCACATTTAGGGATAGAGTTATGATTAGAATTCAGTGCATTTAGGGTTAGGGTTAGGGTTAGGGTTAGGATTAGGGTCAGGGTTAGAATCGAGAGCATTAAGGACAGTGCTAGGGTAAGAGTTAGGTTTAGGGTTAGCTTTCGTAGAATCGAGGGTTAGGCTTAGGTTTAGGCTTAGGGTGAGGGTTAGGGTTAGAATCAAGCACAGTTTTAGTGTTAGCGTTAGGGTGAGGATTAGGGTTAAAGTGCTTTTAGGGCTAGTGGAAGGGATAGGGTTAGGATTAGGGTTAAGGTTTGTGTTGGGAGAATCGAGGTTGAGGTTTAGCCTTAGGGTCAGGATTGCATTTTGGATCAGAATCGAGTGTATTTAGGCTTTGGGTTAGTGTTCAAATTGACGATTTAGTGTTAGGGTTTGAATCGAGCATATTTGGGGTGAGAGTTATGCTTAGAATTCAGTGCATTTAGGGTTAGCGTTAGGGTTAGGATTAGGTTGAGGGTCAGGGTTAAAATCGAGAGCATTTAAGGATAGTGCTAGGGTTAGAGTTAGGTTTAGCGTTCGCTTTCGTAGAATCGAGGGTTAGGCTTAAGGTTAGGCTTAGGGTTAGGGTTAGGGTTAGAATCAGGCACATTTTTAGTGGTCTGCTTTTCATCAGGGTATGGCTTAGAGTGCATTTAGGGCTAGGCGTAGGAGTAGGGTTAGGATTAGGGTTAAGGTTTGTGTTGGTAGAATCGAGGTTTAGGGTTGGGCTTGGGGTCAGGAATGACTTTTGGGTTAGAGTCGAGTGCATTTAGGGTTAGGGATAGTGTTGAAATTGACGATTTAGTGTTTGGGTTAGAATCGAGCACATTTAGGGTTAGAGTTTTGGTTAGAATTCGTTAGGGTTAGGGTTAGTGTAAGGGGTAGGGGTAGGGTTAGAGTGCATTTAGGGGTAGGGGTAGGGTTAGAATTAGGGTTAGGGTTTGTGTTGGTAGAATCGAAGTTTAGGGTTAGGCGTAGGGTGAGGATTGCCTTTTGGGTTACAACTGAGTGCATTTAGAGTTAGGGTTAGTGTTGAGATTGACGATTTAGGGTTAGACTTAGAATCGAGCACATTAGGGTTAAAGTTATGGCTAGAATCCACTATATTTAAGCTTAGGGTTAGGGTTAGGGTTTGTGTTGGTAGAATCGAGGTTTAGGGTTAGGCTTAGGGTCAGGATTGCCTTTTGGGTTAGAGTCGAGTGCATTTAGGGTTAGGCTTAGTGTTGAGATTGACGATTTAGTGTTAGGGTTATAATCGAGCACATTAGGGTTAGAGTTATGGTTAGAATCCAGTGCATTTAGGGTGAGGATTAGGGATAGGGTTAGGTTTATGTTTAGGGTGAGGGTTAGAATCGAGTGCATTTAAGGATAGTGTTAGGGTTAGAGTTAGGTATAGGGTTAGCTTTCGTAGAATCGAGGGTCAGTGTTCGGGTGAGGGTTAGGGTTAGGATTAGGGTTAGAATCAGGAGCATTTTTAGCGTTAGGGTTGGGGTTAGGGTCAGGGTTTGAGTGCATTTAGGGCTAGGGGAGGAGTTGGGTTAGGATTAGGGTTCGGGTTTGTGTTGGTAGAATCGAGGTTTTGGGTTAGGCTTAGGTTCAGGAGAGCATTTGGGGTCATAATTCAGAGCATTTGGGCTTAGGGTTAGTGTTGAAATTGATGATTTAGTTATAACGTTAGAATCAGGCACATTTAGGGATAGAGTTATGTTTAGAATACAGTGCATTTAGGGTTAGGGTTAGGGTTAGGGTTAGGATTAGGGTCAGGGTTAGAATCGAGAGCATTAAGGATAGTGCTATGGTAAGAGTTAGGTTTAGGGTTAGCTTTCGTAGAAAGGAGGGTTAGGCTTAGGGTTAGGCTTATGGTGAGGGTTAGGGTTAGAATCAAGCACAGTTTTCGTGTTAGCGTTAGGGTGAGGATTAGGGTTAAAGTGCTTTTAGGGCTAGTGGAAGGGATAGGGTTAGGATTAGGGTCAAGGTTTGTGTTGGGAGAATCGAGGTTGAGGTTTAGCCTTAGGGTCAGGATTGCATTTTGGATCAGAATCGAGTGTATTTAGGCTTTGGGTTAGTGTTCAAATTGACGATTTAGTGTTAGGGTTTGAATCGAGCACATTTAGGGTGAGAGTTATGCTTAGAATTCAGTGCATTTAGGGTTAGCGTTTGGGTTAGGGATACGTTTAGGGTCAGGGTTAAAATCGAGAGCATTTAAGGATAGTGCTAGGGTTAGAGTTAGGTTTAGCGTTCGCTTTCGTAGAATCGAGGGTTAGGCTTAAGGTTAGGCTTAGGGTTAGGGTTAGGGTTAGAATCAGGCACATTTTTAGTGGTCTGCTTTTCATCAGGATATGGCTTAGAGTGCATTTAGGGCTAGGCGTAGGAGTAGGGTTAGGATTAGGGTTAAGGTTTGTGTTGGTAGAATCGAGGTTTAGGGTTGGGCTTGGGGTCAGGGATGACTTTTGGGTTAGAGTCGAGTGCATTTAGGGTTAGGGATAGTGTTGAAATTGACGATTTAGTGTTTGGGTTAGAATCGAGCACATTTGGGGTTAGAGTTTTGGTTAGAATTCGTTAGGGTTAGGGTTAGTGTAAGGGGTAGGGTTAGGGTTAGAGTGCATTTAGGGGTAGGGGTAGGGGTAGGGTTAGGATTAGGGTTAGGGTTTGTGTTGGTAGAATCGAAGTTTAGGGTTAGGCGTAGGGTGAGGATTGCCTTTTGGGTTACAAATGAGTGCATTTAGAGTTAGGGTTAGTGTTGAGATTGACGATTTAGTGTTAGACTTAGAATCGAGCACATTAGGGTTAGAGTTATGGCTAGAATCCACTATATTTAAGCTTAGGGTTAGGGTTAGGGTTTGTGTTGGTAGAATCGAGGTTTCGGGTTAGGCTTAGGGTCAGGATTGCCTTTTGGGTTAGAGTCGAGTGCATTTAGGGTTAGGCTTAGTGTTGAGATTGACGATTTAGTGTTAGGGTTATAATCGAGCACATTAGGGTTAGAGTTATGGTTAGAATCCAGTGCATTTAGGGTGAGGATTAGGGATAGGGTTAGGTTTATGTTTAGGGTGAGGGTTAGAATCGAGTGCATTTAAAGATAGTGTTAGGGTTAGAGTTAGGTATAGGGTTAGCTTTCGTAGAATCGAGGGTCAGTGTTCGGGTGAGGGTTAGGGTTAGGATTAGGGTTAGAATCAGGAGCATTTTTAGCGTTAGGGTTGGGGTTAGGGTCAGGGTTTGAGTGCATTTAGGGCTAGGGGAGGAGTTGGGTTAGGATTAGGGTTCGGGTTTGTGTTGGTAGAATCGAGGTTTTGGGTTAGGCTTAGGGTCAGGAGAGCATTTGGGGTCATAATTCAGAGCATTTGGGCTTAGGGTTAGTGTTGAAATTGATGATTTAGTTATAACGTTAGAATCAGGCACTTTTAGGGATAGAGTTATGATTAGAATTCAGTGCAGTTAGGGTTAGGGTTAGGGTTAGTGTTAGGATTAGGGTCAGGGTTAGATTCGAGAGCATTAAGGATAGTGCTAGGGTAAGAGTTAGGTTTAGGGTTAGCTTTCGTAGAATCGAGGGTTAGGCTTAGGGTTAGGCTTAGGGTGAGGGTTAGGGTTAGAATCAAGCACAGTTTTAGTGTTAGCGTTAGAGTGAGGATTAGGGTTAAAGTGCTTTTAGGGCTAGTGGAAGGGATAGGGTTAGGATTAGGGTTAAGGTTTGTGTTGGGAGAATCGAGGTTGAGGTTTAGCCTTAGGGTCAGGATTGCATTTTGGATCAGAATCGAGTGTATTTAGGCTTTGGGTTAGTGTTCAAATTGACGATTTAGTGTTAGGGTTTGAATCGAGCACATTTAGGGTGAGAGTTATGCTTAGAATTCAGTGCATTTAGGGTTAGCGTTAGGGTTAGGGTTAGGTTGAGGGTCAGGGTGAAAATCGAGAGCATTTAAGGATAGTGCTAGGGTTAGAGTTAGGTTTAGCGTTCGCTTTCGTAGAATCGAGGGTTAGGCTTAAGGTTAGGCTTAGGGTTAGGGTTAGGGTTAGAATCAGGCACATTTTTAGTGGTCTGCTTTTCATCAGGGTATGGCTTAGAGTGCATTTACGGCTAGGCGTAGGAGTAGGGTTAGGATTAGGGTTAAGGTTTGTGTTGGTAGAATCGAGGTTTAGGGTTGGGCTTGGGGTCAGGAATGACTTTTGGGTTAGAGTCGAGTGCATTTAGGGTTAGGGATAGTGTTGAAATTGACGATTTAGTGTTTGGGTTAGAATCGAGCACATTTAGGGTTAGAGTTTTGGTTAGAATTCGTTAGGGTTAGGGTTAGTGTAAGGGGTAGGGTTAGGGTTAGAGTGCATTTAGGGGTAGGGGTAGGGGTAGGGTTAGAATTAGGGTTAGGGTTTGTGTTGGTAGAATCGAAGTTTAGGGTTAGGCGTAGGGTGAGGTTTGCCTTTTGGGTTACAACTGAGTGCATTTAGAGTTAGGGTTAGTGTTGAGATTGACGATTTAGTGTTAGACTTAGAATCAAGCACATTAGGGTTAAAGTTATGGCTAGAATCCACTATATTTAAGCTTAGGGTTAGGGTTAGGGTTTGTGTTGGTAGAATCGAGGTTTCGGGTTAGGCTTAGGGTCAGGATTGCCTTTTGGGTTAGAGTCGAGTGCATTTAGGGTTAGGCTTAGTGTTGAGATTGACGATTTAGTGTTAGGGTTATAATCGAGCACATTAGGGTTAGAGTTATGGTTAGAATCCAGTGCATTTAGGGTGAGGATTAGGGATAGGGTTAGGTTTATGTTTAGGGTGAGGGTTAGAATCGAGTGCATTTAAGGATAGTGTTAGGGTTAGAGTTAGGTATAGGGTTAGCTTTCGTAGAATCGAGGGTCAGTGTTCGGGTGAGGGTTAGGGTTAGGATTAGGGTTAGAATCAGGAGCATTTTTAGCGTTAGGGTTGGGGTTAGGGTCAGGGTTTGAGTGCATTTAGGGCTAGGGGAGGAGTTGGGTTAGGATTAGGGTTAGGGTTTGTGTTGGTAGAATCGAGGTTTTGGGTTAGGCTTAGGTTCAGGAGAGCATTTGGGGTCATAATTCAGAGCATTTGGGCTTAGGGTTAGTGTTGAAATTGATGATTTAGTTATAACGTTAGAATCAGGCACATTTAGGGATAGAGTTATGTTTAGAATACAGTGCATTTAGGGTTAGGGTTAGGGTTAGGGTTAGGGTTAGGATTAGGGTCAGGGTTAGAATCGAGAGCATTAAGGATAGTGCTATGGTAAGAGTTAGGTTTAGGGTTAGCTTTCGTAGAAAGGAGGGTTAGGCTTAGGGTTAGGCTTATGGTGAGGGTTAGGGTTAGAATCAAGCACAGTTTTCGTGTTAGCGTTAGGGTGAGGATTAGGGTTAAAGTGCTTTTAGGGCTAGTGGAAGGGATAGGGTTAGGATTAGGGTTAAGGTTTGTGTTGGGAGAATCGAGGTTGAGGTTTAGCCTTAGGGTCAGGATTGCATTTTGGATCAGAATCGAGTGTATTTAGGCTTTGGGTTAGTGTTCAAATTGACGATTTAGTGTTAGGGTTTGAATCGAGCACATTTAGGGTGAGAGTTATGCTTAGAATTCAGTGCATTTAGGGTTAGCGTTTGGGTTAGGGATACGTTTAGGGTCAGGGTTAAAATCGAGAGCATTTAAGGATAGTGCTAGGGTTAGAGTTAGGTTTAGCGTTCGCTTTCGTAGAATCGAGGGTTAGGCTTAAGGTTAGGCTTAGGGTTAGGGTTAGGGTTAGAATCAGGCACATTTTTAGTGGTCTGCTTTTCATCAGGATATGGCTTAGAGTGCATTTAGGGCTAGGCGTAGGAGTAGGGTTAGGATTAGGGTTAAGGTTTGTGTTGGGAGAATCGAGGTTTAGGGTTGGGCTTGGGGTCAGGAATGACTTTTGGGTTAGAGTCGAGTGCATTTAGGGTTAGGGATAGTGTTGAAATTGACGATTTAGTGTTTGGGTTAGAATCGAGCACATTTGGGGTTAGAGTTTTGGTTAGAATTCGTTAGGGTTAGGGTTAGTGTAAGGGGTAGGGTTAGGGTTAGAGTGCATTTAGGGGTAGGGGTAGGGGTAGCGTTAGAATTAGGGTTAGGGTTTGTGTTGGTATAATCGAAGTTTAGGGTTAGGCGTAGGGTGAGGATTGCCTTTTGGGTTACAACTGAGTGCATTTAGAGTTAGGGTTAGTGTTGAGATTGACGATTTAGTGTTAGACTTAGAATCGAGCACATTAGGGTTAGAGTTATGGCTAGAATCCACTATATTTAAGCTTAGGGTTAGGGTTAGGGTTTGTGTTGGTAGAATCGAGGTTTCGGGTTAGGCTTAGGGTCAGGATTGCCTTTTGGGTTAGAGTCGAGTGCATTTAGGGTTAGGCTTAGTGTTGAGATTGACGATTTAGTGTTAGGGTTATAATCGAGCACATTAGGGTTAGAGTTATGGTTAGAATCCAGTGCATTTAGGGTGAGGATTAGGGATAGGGTTAGGTTTATGTTTAGGGTGAGGGTTAGAATCGAGTGCATTTAAAGATAGTGTTAGGGTTAGAGTTAGGTATAGGGTTAGCTTTCGTAGAATCGAGGGTCAGTGTTCGGGTGAGGGTTAGGGTTAGGATTAGGGTTAGAATCAGGAGCATTTTTAGCGTTAGGGTTGGGGTTAGGGTCAGGGTTTGAGTGCATTTAGGGCTAGGGGAGGAGTTGGGTTAGGATTAGGGTTCGGGTTTGTGTTGGTAGAATCGAGGTTTTGGGTTAGGCTTAGGGTCAGGAGAGCATTTGGGGTCATAATTCAGAGCATTTGGGCTTAGGGTTAGTGTTGAAATTGATGATTTAGTTATAACGTTAGAATCAGGCAAATTTAGGGATAGAGTTATGATTAGAATTCAGTGCAGTTAGGGTTAGGGTTAGGGTTAGTGTTAGGATTAGGGTCAGGGTTAGATTCGAGAGCATTAAGGATAGTGCTAGGGTAAGAGTTAGGTTTAGGGTTAGCTTTCGTAGAATCGAGGGTTAGGCTTAGGGTTAGGCTTAGGGTGAGGGTTAGGGTTAGAATCAAGCACAGTTTTAGTGTTAGCGTTAGAGTGAGGATTAGGGTTAAAGTGCTTTTAGGGCTAGTGGAAGGGATAGGGTTAGGATTAGGGTTAAGGTTTGTGTTGGGAGAATCGAGGTTGAGGTTTAGCCTTAGGGTCAGGATTGCATTTTGGATCAGAATCGAGTGTATTTAGGCTTTGGGTTAGTGTTCAAATTGACGATTTAGTGTTAGGGTTTGAATCGAGCACATTTAGGGTGAGAGTTATGCTTAGAATTCAGTGCATTTAGGGTTAGCGTTAGGGTTAGGGTTAGGTTGAGGGTCAGGGTGAAAATCGAGAGCATTTAAGGATAGTGCTAGGGTTAGAGTTAGGTTTAGCGTTCGCTTTCGTAGAATCGAGGGTTAGGCTTAAGGTTAGGCTTAGGGTTAGGGTTAGGGTTAGAATCAGGCACATTTTTAGTGGTCTGCTTTTCATCAGGGTATGGCTTAGAGTGCATTTAGGGCTAGGCGTAGGAGTAGGGTTAGGATTAGGGTTAAGGTTTGTGTTGGTAGAATCGAGGTTTAGGGTTGGGCTTGGGGTCAGGAATGACTTTTGGGTTAGAGTCGAGTGCATTTAGGGTTAGGGATAGTGTTGAAATTGACGATTTAGTGTTTGGGTTAGAATCGAGCACATTTAGGGTTAGAGTTTTGGTTAGAATTCGTTTGGGTTAGGGTTAGTGTAAGGGGTAGGGGTAGGGTTAGAGTGCATTTAGGGGTAGGGGTAGGGGTAGGGTTAGAATTAGGGTTAGGGTTTGTGTTGGTAGAATCGAAGTTTAGGGTTAGGCGTAGGGTGAGGTTTGCCTTTTGGGTTACAACTGAGTGCATTTAGAGTTAGGGTTAGTGTTGAGATTGACGATTTAGTGTTAGACTTAGAATCAAGCACATTAGGGTTAAAGTTATGGCTAGAATCCACTATATTTAAGCTTAGGGTTAGGGTTAGGGTTTGTGTTGGTAGAATCGAGGTTTCGGGTTAGGCTTAGGGTCAGGATTGCCTTTTGGGTTAGAGTCGAGTGCATTTAGGGTTAGGCTTAGTGTTGAGATTGACGATTTAGTGTTAGGGTTATAATCGAGCACATTAGGGTTAGAGTTATGGTTAGAATCCAGTGCATTTAGGGTGAGGATTAGGGATAGGGTTAGGTTTATGTTTAGGGTGAGGGTTAGAATGGAGTGCATTTAAGGATAGTGTTAGGGTTAGAGTTAGGTATAGGGTTAGCTTTCGTAGAATCGAGGGTCAGTGTTCGGGTGAGGGTTAAGGTTAGGATTAGGGTTAGAATCAGGAGCATTTTTAGCGTTAGGGTTGGGGTTAGGGTCAGAGTTTGAGTGCATTTAGGGCTAGGGGAGGAGTTGGGTTAGGATTAGGGTTAGGGTTTGTGTTGGTAGAATCGAGGTTTTGGGTTAGGCTTAGGTTCAGGAGAGCATTTGGGGTCATAATTCAGAGCATTTGGGCTTAGGGTTAGTGTTGAAATTGATGATTTAGTTATAACGTTAGAATCAGGCACATTTAGGGATAGAGTTATGTTTAGAATACAGTGCATTTAGGGTTAGGGTTAGGGTTAGGGTTAGGGTTAGGATTAGGGTCAGGGTTAGAATCGAGAGCATTAAGGATAGTGCTATGGTAAGAGTTAGGTTTAGGGTTAGCTTTCGTAGAAAGGAGGGTTAGGCTTAGGGTTAGGCTTATGGTGAGGGTTAGGGTTAGAATCAAGCACAGTTTTCGTGTTAGCGTTAGGGTGAGGATTAGGGTTAAAGTGCTTTTAGGGCTAGTGGAAGGGATAGGGTTAGGATTAGGGTTAAGGTTTGTGTTGGGAGAATCGAGGTTGAGGTTTAGCCTTAGGGTCAGGATTGCATTTTGGATCAGAATCGAGTGTATTTAGGCTTTGGGTTAGTGTTCAAATTGACGATTTAGTGTTAGGGTTTGAATCGAGCACATTTAGGGTGAGAGTTATGCTTAGAATTCAGTGCATTTAGGGTTAGCGTTTGGGTTAGGGATACGTTTAGGGTCAGGGTTAAAATCGAGAGCATTTAAGGATAGTGCTAGGGTTAGAGTTAGGTTTAGCGTTCGCTTTCGTAGAATCGAGGGTTAGGCTTAAGGTTAGGCTTAGGGTTAGGGTTAGGGTTAGAATCAGGCACATTTTTAGTGGTCTGCTTTTCATCAGGATATGGCTTAGAGTGCATTTAGGGCTAGGCGTAGGAGTAGGGTTAGGATTAGGGTTAAGGTTTGTGTTGGGAGAATCGAGGTTTAGGGTTGGGCTTGGGGTCAGGAATGACTTTTGGGTTAGAGTCGAGTGCATTTAGGGTTAGGGATAGTGTTGAAATTGACGATTTAGTGTTTGGGTTAGAATCGAGCACATTTGGGGTTAGAGTTTTGGTTAGAATTCGTTAGGGTTAGGGTTAGTGTAAGGGGTAGGGTTAGGGTTAGAGTGCATTTAGGGGTAGGGGTAGGGGTAGCGTTAGAATTAGGGTTAGGGTTTGTGTTGGTATAATCGAAGTTTAGGGTTAGGCGTAGGGTGAGGATTGCCTTTTGGGTTACAACTGAGTGCATTTAGAGTTAGGGTTAGTGTTGAGATTGACGATTTAGTGTTAGACTTAGAATCGAGCACATTAGGGTTAGAGTTATGGCTAGAATCCACTATATTTAAGCTTAGGGTTAGGGTTAGGGTTTGTGTTGGTAGAATCGAGGTTTCGGGTTAGGCTTAGGGTCAGGATTGCCTTTTGGGTTAGAGTCGAGTGCATTTAGGGTTAGGCTTAGTGTTGAGATTGACGATTTAGTGTTAGGGTTATAATCGAGCACATTAGGGTTAGAGTTATGGTTAGAATCCAGTGCATTTAGGGTGAGGATTAGGGATAGGGTTAGGTTTATGTTTAGGGTGAGGGTTAGAATCGAGTGCATTTAAAGATAGTGTTAGGGTTAGAGTTAGGTATAGGGTTAGCTTTCGTAGAATCGAGGGTCAGTGTTCGGGTGAGGGTTAGGGTTAGGATTAGGGTTAGAATCAGGAGCATTTTTAGCGTTAGGGTTGGGGTTAGGGTCAGGGTTTGAGTGCATTTAGGGCTAGGGGAGGAGTTGGGTTAGGATTAGGGTTCGGGTTTGTGTTGGTAGAATCGAGGTTTTGGGTTAGGCTTAGGGTCAGGAGAGCATTTGGGGTCATAATTCAGAGCATTTGGGCTTAGGGTTAGTGTTGAAATTGATGATTTAGTTATAACGTTAGAATCAGGCACATTTAGGGATAGAGTTATGATTAGAATTCAGTGCAGTTAGGGTTAGGGTTAGGGTTAGTGTTAGGATTAGGGTCAGGGTTAGATTCGAGAGCATTAAGGATAGTGCTAGGGTAAGAGTTAGGTTTAGGGTTAGCTTTCGTAGAATCGAGGGTTAGGCTTAGGGTTAGGCTTAGGGTGAGGGTTAGGGTTAGAATCAAGCACAGTTTTAGTGTTAGCGTTAGAGTGAGGATTAGGGTTAAAGTGCTTTTAGGGCTAGTGGAAGGGATAGGGTTAGGATTAGGGTTAAGGTTTGTGTTGGGAGAATCGAGGTTGAGGTTTAGCCTTAGGGTCAGGATTGCATTTTGGATCAGAATCGAGTGTATTTAGGCTTTGGGTTAGTGTTCAAATTGACGATTTAGTGTTAGGGTTTGAATCGAGCACATTTAGGGTGAGAGTTATGCTTAGAATTCAGTGCATTTAGGGTTAGCGTTAGGGTTAGGGTTAGGTTGAGGGTCAGGGTGAAAATCGAGAGCATTTAAGGATAGTGCTAGGGTTAGAGTTAGGTTTAGCGTTCGCTTTCGTAGAATCGAGGGTTAGGCTTAAGGTTAGGCTTAGGGTTAGGGTTAGGGTTAGAATCAGGCACATTTTTAGTGGTCTGCTTTTCATCAGGGTATGGCTTAGAGTGCATTTAGGGCTAGGCGTAGGAGTAGGGTTAGGATTAGGGTTAAGGTTTGTGTTGGTAGAATCGAGGTTTAGGGTTGGGCTTGGGGTCAGGAATGACTTTTGGGTTAGAGTCGAGTGCATTTAGGGTTAGGGATAGTGTTGAAATTGACGATTTAGTGTTTGGGTTAGAATCGAGCACATTTAGGGTTAGAGTTTTGGTTAGAATTCGTTTGGGTTAGGGTTAGTGTAAGGGGTAGGGGTAGGGTTAGAGTGCATTTAGGGGTAGGGGTAGGGGTAGGGTTAGAATTAGGGTTAGGGTTTGTGTTGGTAGAATCGAAGTTTAGGGTTAGGCGTAGGGTGAGGTTTGCCTTTTGGGTTACAACTGAGTGCATTTAGAGTTAGGGTTAGTGTTGAGATTGACGATTTAGTGTTAGACTTAGAATCAAGCACATTAGGGTTAAAGTTATGGCTAGAATCCACTATATTTAAGCTTAGGGTTAGGGTTAGGGTTTGTGTTGGTAGAATCGAGGTTTCGGGTTAGGCTTAGGGTCAGGATTGCCTTTTGGGTAGAGTCGAGTGCATTTAGGGTTAGGCTTAGTGTTGAGATTGACGATTTAGTGTTAGGGTTATAATCGAGCACATTAGGGTTAGAGTTATGGTTAGAATCCAGTGCATTTAGGGTGAGGATTAGGGATAGGGTTAGGTTTATGTTTAGGGTGAGGGTTAGAATCGAGTGCATTTAAGGATAGTGTTAGGGTTAGAGTTAGGTATAGGGTTAGCTTTCGTAGAATCGAGGGTCAGTGTTCGGGTGAGGGTTAGGGTTAGGATTAGGGTTATAATCAGGAGCATTTTTAGCGTTAGGGTTGGGGTTAGGGTCAGAGTTTGAGTGCATTTAGGGCTAGGGGAGGAGTTGGGTTAGGATTAGGGTTAGGGTTTGTGTTGGTAGAATCGAGGTTTTGGGTTAGGCTTAGGTTCAGGAGAGCATTTGGGGTCATAATTCAGAGCATTTGGGCTTAGGGTTAGTGTTGAAATTGATGATTTAGTTATAACGTTAGAATCAGGCACATTTAGGGATAGAGTTATGTTTAGAATACAGTGCATTTAGGGTTAGGGTTAGGGTTAGGGTTAGGGTTAGGATTAGGGTCAGGGTTAGAATCGAGAGCATTAAGGATAGTGCTATGGTAAGAGTTAGGTTTAGGGTTAGCTTTCGTAGAAAGGAGGGTTAGGCTTAGGGTTAGGCTTATGGTGAGGGTTAGGGTTAGAATCAAGCACAGTTTTCGTGTTAGCGTTAGGGTGAGGATTAGGGTTAAAGTGCTTTTAGGGCTAGTGGAAGGGATAGGGTTAGGATTAGGGTTAAGGTTGTGTTGGGAGAATCGAGGTTGAGGTTTAGCCTTAGGGTCAGGATTGCATTTTGGATCAGAATCGAGTGTATTTAGGCTTTGGGTTAGTGTTCAAATTGACGATTTAGTGTTAGGGTTTGAATCGAGCACATTTAGGGTGAGAGTTATGCTTAGAATTCAG